>NC_080054.1:16162797-16222797 GCF_026212465.1 Amaranthus tricolor | reverse complement strand
TGGATTAACTCTACTCTTCAACTCAATCTCTCCAAAGTCGAAGAGGTTTCTTCTCCATTTTTATTACAGACTCATGATTGTTTCCTTTTCGATTATCTGTAGATATTTAAATTTTCAATGGCAACGTGATTATTCATTTTGTTTTGAAAAATTAGGCTTGCAGCGGAGCAGTTCATTGTCAGATGATGGATGCAGCACATCCAGGGATTGTGCCGATGCATAAGGTGAATTTCGATGCGAAAAACGAGTATGATATGATTCAGAATTATAAAGTTCTTCAAGATGTTTTCAACAAACTTAAAATCTCTAAGGTTTCTCTCACACCCTCTCTAACTTTTGAAAATTTTGGGGTTTGTTCATGATTTAGTCGTTCAATTAGTTGATTTTTTTTTTCATGTAATGATTTAGAACATCAAGGTGAATAAGCTTATCAAAGGAAGGCCTCTGGATAATCTCGAGTTCCTTCAGTGGATGAAGCGTTACTGTGATTCTGTCAATGGCGGTGGCTTAGACAAGTAATCTAATTTTTTCGTCGTGCTTGTTAAATTGAATTGATGTACACTTTTTTTGTTGAGACTTAAGAATCAACGAGAATTTGATTGTTTTTTGAACGTACTGTCGCTATTGCCTAAACGAATGAAATGGCTGCATGAAATTGAATATTTTAACAGAGTGTTACTGCCTGCATTGCATTTCAAAATAACAGGCTACATTGGATGAAATTTTGTGTAATTTTAAAAAATTCTCCTTCAATTGTATCTGTTTTACTGATATGTAGTGATTTTGCAGTCAAAAGCAAATGTTGATTTTGATTACCTATTAATTATGAACCAAATGAAATACTCTATGTGGTCTGGTTTTATAGAACTATCTGCTTGTTACACAACTTACAATAAATTAAGAAAGCAGTATCTTGTTATATATAGGTGTTAATAGCTGTTCTTTAGTTTGTGAGTTTGGGTTAATAACAGTTGTTTGTCTGTAGATTGATAATAAGACACATGACCAAATATTAATTTGCAAATGCATATGTCATCATATTGTAAATCAACGTTTGTATAACTTTGTTTTACTAGTTATTTTATTAAATAACTATGTTTTTGATTTGAAAATGTGTTATCTATGACTTTCTCATTGTTGCTATTGATTTAAACCTTTTAAGAGTTTACTTGAGTGTATGCGATTGTTTGATTTCCAAATCGATTAGCTCTTGACGTCTGTACTTTTACACAATTAAAAATCAAAATATTGCAACTAACATGTTTTTGTTAATTTTGGTTTTGGGCTTAGTTACAATCCCTTGGAAAGGAGAGAAGCTTGTAAGGGAGGAAAAGAAACTACCAAGAAAAGTGCACCTTCAAATCCTTCGACTAAGTCCTCAACAGCAGCGATCAAGTCGAGCTCTACTCAAACCTCTCGAAAGGCTGATGTCTCTTCTGTGCATGCTGGAAGTCAAGCTGCCAAAGTTTCTCAACCTGTCTCTGATGAAGTGGTT
Source organism: Amaranthus tricolor (assembly GCF_026212465.1). Lineage (NCBI taxonomy): Eukaryota > Viridiplantae > Streptophyta > Magnoliopsida > Caryophyllales > Amaranthaceae > Amaranthus > Amaranthus tricolor. Next base: position 16,221,302 of record NC_080054.1, on the reverse strand, counting down.
GCATATAATGAACAGGTATTGATCAACCTTAGCAATTCCTTGGTCTATTATTGATTATTTTGTTTGAAAGATGTATATAGTCAAATTTAACGAGTGAATGTTATGCAGATCACTGAGTTGAAGCTATCAATTGATCATCTTGAGAAGGAGAGGGATTTCTACTTTGCAAAGCTAAGAGATATCGAAATATTATGCCAAATTTCTGAAATTGAACATCAACCAGTAAATCAATCTTCTTCCGAGACAATTACCATAGACCGTATTTGTGGTATGTTATGCAGCTTAGAGACTTACTGCCCTGTTGATTATTCTTGCAGGTAATTGAAGCAACAAAGAAAATTCTTTATGCTACTGAAGATAATGCATCAGTGATAGAAGAAGCTCAAGCATTGCTAATTCAGAAGAATGTGGTGTCATCAAGACCAGTTTCTGAGGAGACAGTCGATGGCTTACAGTTGGAAACACTCAAGAGAAAGATCATTGACAACCTTGATGTCGATGTTGCTGCCTCCACAACTTTGTCTCCAAGGCAAAGGCTGTCGGAGGTTTCGGATGTACACTTAAGTGGATCACCCTTGTTGACTTGTTAGGTATTCACTCTACTGCTGATATGAACCCTGATGTCTGTCGAGTAACAAGTTATACCAAATTATCAATGGCTCGCTCTGGTACATAATAAAAGTTGAGATATATCTGAAATATCATCTTTTTTGCTTTGCGAGGAGACTCAAAACTGCTCTTAGCCTGTTGGTATCCATTCCCTAATGTTGAAAAATGTGACAGTTTATAGCTTAAAATTTTATGCCAAAACTTTACTAGTTGTGATATTGTATTTTTGTGCTGTCTTATATGAATCATTTGAACTAATGAACTTTATTGGTGAAAATATTGATTTTTTTTCACAATCACCTGTGTCTAAATCAAAGATACTCTTAATCTCTTAGCATGAATTTCATATTTGTTTGGCTTTTAACGACAGTCTTTTTCACTACAGTAAGAAGATTACTTGGACTTATCCTGCCTTCTGATTTACTGTAACATTTTCGCTCGTGTGTTTTCTCATTGCTTGACAATTCTTTCATGAATTTGTAGCACTCTTTTACTTTTTCCTATCAAAAATCATTAATACTACGTTTGAATAGCAAATTAGAAGAGAAAAGAAAGGAAGAGAAGGGAAAGGGGAATAGGAAGGGAAGGAAGGGAAAGGAAGGGGGAGGGGTAGGGAGAAAAAGTGAACCTTATTTATCTAGAAGGGAAGAGAATGAAAAAGGGAGGAAAATGAATGTTTTCCTCTAAACCTTATCAATAGTACTCCTGTGTTATAACACTTTATCAATGGTATCCCTGTGTTTTTTTTAATTCTAATGGTACCCCCAAACTATCTTGCTAATCACAACCGTGACAATTTTCAACTTTTTTCCGTTAAACTGCCATTAAATCTCGGATTCAACTTAACCATGGTTAGTTTCTTCTTCCCTTTTTCCTTTCCTCTTCCAGCTCTCCTTCCATGACTGCTTCAAATATTTCAGGTTCTCTTAAATCTTTCTCTCTTTACTCTTCTTCACTTTCAAAAATTGACCTATCTCAAAATTGTATTTTCGGGTCTTTCCTTGATTGATCAAATTTTTCTTTCCCAAATCCCTTTTTTTGTCCCTGCAATTCTGAAGCTTATTCATTGACGTCCTTGATAAAAGGGGTACCATTGATAATATCCCTAAATATTAAGAAAATTTGTCTATATTTCTCCTCCAAAGTCTAAACTCTAAACCCCTCCCTTCCAATTCTCCCCCTCCCCCTTTTTGTTATTCAAAAAATCCTCTATTCTTCAAAATGTCTTTCCTTCTTCCATTCATTTTTCTCCATCTAAACGCATTTTAACGAATAAATTCGGAAACATTAATTCATCAAGAATTATAGATTTCTTCATTCCTGAAAGCCATATGTGTGTGTATATATGTGTGTATAAATATATGTGTGTATATATATGTATGTGTAAAAACTAATTCCAACAATAGCTACAACAAGTAAGAATTTGGCGCGCCTTTTATCACACCTTTAAAAACCTCTGTCAAGTTAGTAGTAGCATAGTCAAATCGGACGTCTCTCGTCAAAGGCTATGGACCAATTTTCTTTTTCCATGTCATTTATGAATTCAAAAGCTTCCTCACTCATATGACGAATGCGTCTTGCACCCTTACTAGCCTTTTTCCTTTTTCGTTGATAAGTAATGGCAATATAAAGAAACTAAAGATGATGTGGTCTTTGTAGGTTATATATCGCTTACTAGACTATCAAGTTCAAGATGATGTTCGAGTTCAGTCTCTTCCTCATCATCTTCATTATCTCCCACTCAGTCAAATCATCAAAGCCTTCTCCCCATCGTCATGACTTACTACTCATTATCAAGATAACTTAGTTGATCTTCATTTGAGATATATTGTTGAATAGAGTTATGATTTTGGATGCTAGAACTTGATTTAGTTATATATTATTAATGTGGTTAGAGGTAAGAGATACATAGAGTAAATATTTAGGAAGGAGGGTCATCAATTAGAGAGAAATATTTCATCATTCCGATGAATGAATGGATGAATTGAATAGAAGAAAGGACATTTTGAGAGCAAGATATAGGTACTTGTTTGATATATATTTTTTTGTACAACTACACCGTAACACTGTAAATTTCTAACAAGAGCCCACAAAGATCATTAAGTATTCTTCATCAAATGGCACAGTGACAAAGGTTGATGGACTAGTAGGGTATTTCATTTTCAACCTTATCTCTACCATTCCTTTATCAAATTTACACATTTTATACAACAATTCTAGAAACTCACTATGTGATATTAATTTTTGCAATGATGGATCTTAAATTTCCACCTTAATATCTTACTAAATTATTATTTTCAATAATAACTTCATCACATCTACATAGTTAAGGGAAATTCATTTTTTCAAAAGTTTATAAAATTATCTCAATTAGATCATGTACTGAAGCAAATATGAAAATTTTAAATCCTGCATAAGAAAAAATCAATATTAATACAAAAACTTCAAACCCTAAAAATTTAATGAAAAATAATTAAATTACAAAAATACTCTCCTTTACACATCAAATTCAACAATGACGTTTAAAATGGAGAAAGATTTGAATAATTAAAATTTACAACTAAAATGGGGAAGAAATTGAAGGAGGATAGAGGAAATTTGAAGGAATTAAGGTTCATTTATGAAAGAAATAAATGTCGAAGAAGAAAGAAAGAAGCTATTGTAATCATTTTTTGGCAAGCAAAATAGACAACAATTTCATCATTCATGAAAAACGTTGTCTTAGACAGTGTTTTCTACCGTTATTAAAAACGCTATTTAAGGCAATATTTTTCCCCTGCTCACCAAAACCCAGCTTCCTAGCCCATATGGGCTTGAAATCGATGTCACATACAACATTTTTGTTAAAAGTTTTTTCTTTTCCAATATTTGTACCTGACATTCACTTCGCTATCTTCTCGAGCCAGGGAACTCTTTGGTAGCGTTCTCCTTGATGGGTATGAGTTGCCGCCGTCCTTTCCTCTCCAGACTCTAACCATAATTTTTTATGATTGGGATACACTGGTATGATCATGATGTTTTACTTCTCTATCCATTTTTTAAAAAGTTTTACAAAAAAGTTTCTTCCCATGAATATTTTGGAAAATGATATGCTGAACTCATAATCAAATATGTGATGTCTTCATATTTTTTTTATGTAATTTAATATTATTTTTCTTTAAGAATATAAGAATTTAATTATAATTTATTAATAGTTTCTATTTATATTTTCTTGAATTCAAATAATTATATAATATATTAGTTGTTTTTAATTTTTATATTAAATTATCTTGAAAAATTAAAATTATTGATGATAAAAAAATTTATAAATTTTTATTTGTTGTTAACAAAACTTGATCATAGGCTCGGGGTTGGACAATGAGAATTTTTGGGAATAGCTTTAGAAGTAGAAACCGCACAGCCCCAACTAATTCCAAATCTTCTATACACAATTAATCCAATCCAATAATTCACTTCAACAATTTCTGCTGTAGGTGTTGTGTAATATTCAATCTCATGATTTAGGGTTCATCTTTGAAGTTAATTGAGTCTGAAAATGGCGGCAATTTATAGCCTTTACATCATCAACAAATCTGGAGGTCTCATTTTCTACAAGGTATATATAAACAACACTTGTATTATAAATTTCGTGTGTTTTTGCTTGGAAGTTGGAAGAATTGCTTATTCGAAATTGTAGGATTATGGATCGGCTGGGAGAATGGACACAAATGATACATTGAGATTAGCAAGTTTATGGCATTCTATGCACGCCATTTCTCAACAACTTTCTCCTATTTCTGGATGTTCTGGGATCGAACTTCTTGAAGCCGATAACTTTGATCTTCATTGCTTTCAGTCTCTCACTGGTATCATCACTTATTCCCCTTTTTCTTTATTTGAATTTGCAAATTTACTGTTACATTAATATATCTTTTGCTGCAAAAGATCATGAATTTTAATTAGATGCAAAAATTACTGTTTTTTGTGGTTTAACGGAATCAATTTTCGATATTTTTCTGGGATAGTATGGCTATGCTCATGATTTAGGATTGGGTATATGAAGATCCAATATATTTGATCGAGTAGCCAACTCTTAATTCTTAAAGCATTGAAACGTTCAACCACGTTTTCGGCCGTTTTGTTATTAGTACTAAATCGCAGTGATGGAATGATTAGTAGTGTAAAATAAAGAAACAATTTAAAACTTTTCCACCTATAGGGATTTTTAAATATGAATGTAAATTTCGATAGCATTTACCTTGAAATGAGGTATTAAATTACCATAAACATGATAAAACAAAATATAAATTCAAAGGCACTATTAGCCCCACAAAAGCCACGGTAGAATGATCATTGACAATTCCTCTATCGACATGCTAAGTATGGATCGTGTTTTTAGTGTCAATGCTTGAGTTTTGAAAACTATAATAACACTTTAAAATCATACAAACCAGAAAATATGCAATGGAATTATAAATATAACAAACGAGATCACAAGGCATCATACCAAAAGCTCATACAACCATAATTTACAAAAGTTTAAATTCACGTTTTTTAGCAGTTAGCACACAGGAAATGCTATGCTCACTCTTTAACAGCCTTCGCCTAGGCATCTCCACCAGAAAACCAATTTTTGGACTAAACTGACGGTGGCAGGAAGCCAGGAACTGATTCCAACCTACAATTCACAACAAAATCGATCACGAAAAACGTTGCATAGATGTGAATTTGGTCTTAAGCTTTTGGCCTTCACTTGGAATAAGCTGATGGTTGCAGGAGCTTGGATAGATGTGAATTTGGTATATGGTTTTTGCCTTACTTGAATTTATGTGATAGGGAGAACTGAGAAGATAGAAGTAGCAAAGCTATTATATTGCATTGGGGTAGTGGTATGCTGTTGGTGTTGTTTCTTTTACCGGAGGTATGGAGGATAGTAAGGGTGAATGAAGCTTACTTTGGCATATACTATCTAATCAACCGCCCTTCCGCAAATTGGTTTTTTGATATTTGCCTCAAAAAAGTGTTCATTTAGAAAATCGTATGCATTTGGAAAATCAAAGGAAAGACGGTTAGTAGTTGCTCAAGGCGCCATAAAATATATATAAATTTTTTTTTTGTTGGGGGGGGGGGGGGGGGGAACAGCCATGAAAGAGTTGTTTTCCATCCAAACATGTGCATACTTTGGAAGTTGATGATAGGACTCACACTTTGTTTGGATTGAGGGATTTGGAATGAAAGGAAAGGGAGGGATCTGGAGGGATGAGTTTTCCTTTGTTTGGATAGTAATTTTAAAGGGAGAGGGATTTGACAGGAAGGGTGTTGAAGGGTTTTAGTATTTTATTTTTGTTAATAGTCAAATCTTCTCATTTTCGAAAGATTTGGAAGGAGAATGGTATATTGAGTATCAAAATAATCAAAATGCCTTACTCTTACCATTTTGCATTCTAATTTGGGTGAAGTGAAACTATGTCATTTCCCTTCCTTGATTTTTAAGTATAAAAATTTCATCCTCCTCATTCCTTTCTCTTCCTTAGTTCCTTCCATTTCCCTCCTAGACAAACAAATAAATTATCTCCTTCCATTTTCCTTCTGTTCCTTTCTTCTCCCTCTCATTTCCTTTCCTTTCCATCATAATGCTCTATCCAAACAAAGGGTTAATGTTTCATTTTATGATGACATGATCCATTATCATGGCTTCTTTTCTTTATCTCACATGGTGTGCATTATGATGTTTCTTGCAGGAACCAAGTTTTTTGTGGTCTGTGAGCCTGGAACACAACATATGGAGCATCTTTTGAAATATATTTATGAGTTGTACACAGATTATGTATTGAAAAATCCTTTCTACGAAATGGAGATGCCTATTCGTTGTGAGCTCTTCGACATTAACCTTGCTCAAGCAGTGCAGAAGGATCGTGTTGCTTTGTTGGGTCGATGATTCATCAAACGCAATGGTTGACCTTAGTTTCCTAAACTTTCATTATTTTTGTGACAGTTCATTTGTTGCACCTTTTTTCTGAGTTGGTCTATTGAAAACAAGATGCTCTTTGTTGGGTGTTTAGTTATCTGAAATGTAACTGCTAAATGCTGAAACAATACATATGAATTATACATTGTTTTAAAACTTCACAATGACATTATAGTTTCTTCATTTTATTTTCATATTTTCTTATTTTTTTAATTTTTGAAGAGGTCATCAATGGTAAGCAACGCCAAAGCTGTAGAAGTTAAGTTTAGAGGATAATTTTTCCAAATTGAACCCGAAATATTGTGTTCAAATTTCAACAATTTGTGTCCCTTATATTGTACACCTTGGAGAAAGGTGAACACATTTTTAATGTAATTCTTTACTTAGGTTGTAATTATACTCTCTTTGTCTTGGGAATTTTGCTACTTATTTCTTTTAAGTTCATCCTATGAGTTTTGCTACATATTTTTTTTTTATCATATCTTCACATTTAACTTATTTTTCATCTCATAAGAAATATTAGCAGTGAAGAGGTTTAATGTAATCACTGCTTATAGGAAACACAATGCCTTTGTAAAAAAAAATTTAAGGACCAAACATTCAAACGCAATATTCAATCTCAATTTAATTCACATTAATTTGAGAAAAAACGCCCTGACAAACAATAATAATGTATTGCTAGTGTGAGTGAAAAAGAATATAATAAGTTTAAATAAAATTAATTGGAGAAAATATATAGGTGGTTATTAGGGTTTAAACAATCATCAATCAGATGATATATACATTACAATAAAAGATAATGTAAACAATAATAGAATCACAGAACTTCCCAATCAATCATACAACACTCACTCTCTCTATATATACATAGTAACATATGTATAGAACACAAATAGAACAATATAAACACATCAACACATTATCCATTGTGCATCTCTTGCTCCTTATGAAGCCAAAAATTTCGGGAAATGATTTCTCTACAGCCCCAATTTTGAGCTCGATCAAAATAGCATTAGCTATACCTCGCGAAAAAATGGGCATTTTCAGGGATGACGCAGCAAAGAAAATGAGAGCGGAAAGTTTACTGAAATCATGTCAACTGTACAAGAAGGTATTATCTATTCTCGATTGGGAGCCTCTGACGGCCTTCATGCTTTGCGAGTCCCAGAAGCAAACGAAGTGGACTAACGTTGTGCCATTCGGATATACTGCAAACACACTAGTCCCAATCTTCTTGTTGCAAAGGGAACACATGCTATCACCACTAACTTTTACAACTGCTTTCCTCATATTGTAGAGTTCATCCTTAACCTGCTCATGAAAAATGAATGAACCACCCCATTCTACACAATTACGAATAGAATAAAATAAAATTCTTCATTCAAAGGCTACGTTTGTTCGAAAGAAGATCCAATTCTATAACTAAAACAACAAAAAATCATCATTTTGCGAGGTGATTTCCCCCCTTTTTGTCTTCCTAAGAGGTGGAGAAGATTTTACTTTTTTTCTTCATCTACTCCTCCCCTTCTCTCCCATCCATCTTTCTTTTCTTTAAATTTTCTAGCAATGTATGTACCCAAAAGAAAGATGAAGTTCAAAATTATTTACTGATTGAGCTGTACAAGGTATTTTCTTTTTTATTTTTTCAATTGCATATATTTATAAAGTAATCATTCTAGAGTCTAGATGAAGAGATAGCAAAAAACTGTTGTACCATATAAATTGAGTTTTGAAATAAACACAAATGTGTACATTTTAATAAAAGGCAATTCTTTTAAAAACAGTAAGATTACTGAGAGGAAACTTTACCATCGTGTCAAAAAATACAGACCCTTCTCTGTCTGGCAAAGCACAAAATGGCCCTAGAATTCAGAGGAGTAGACTCGAAGAGATCCATCATTGCAGTCGATGAGAAGCTTCAAACCATACGATTCAACAGCATCGATCTTTAGAGGGCAATCACGAAATAACTCGAAAGAGTAATAAGCACTGTGGACCATCTTTTTTCGCTACACATACAAGATCAAATAAATCCATTACATTACAAAATAACTTTCAAACCTAGGTCGGGGTTTGGGGTCGGATGCCATCAAGTAAAACAAGCTCATTGTACTTGATTCCTACTCATTTATTCAACTCTAATCTAATCCACAATCATAATATTAGATTCTATTTCTAATATCACAATTTGACTCCGATTTCCCAAAACAAGATCATGCAAACCCAAATCCTTATTTTGTTTCATTGATACAACCTCCAGCTCAAACTCTTATTCACATTCTTAATTCATATAACTCATCAAAGTGTAAAATCATACTCTAAATCATTCAAATTTCCGATTCATAAATCAACTTATCCCGTACTAATTTACAAATCAAACTTAAAATTATAATTTTTTTACCAATTTCCAAATCAACTTACCCAGTTCGAAAACCAACAAGACTCAAACTCGGACAGAAGCAACAAAATATCAGATGCGCAGATTAAAACCTAATCGACCAGACGCAACAATATCATTTCTGAATCCATGCCCAAACTTAAACTCGGATTGAAATGGATTTTGAAATCAGCTAAGAAAGAAAAACCCAAAAATTGAGATGGATTTTTTAATTAAAAATTAAAATGGGTTTTTGGAGATTTCTAAGGGCATAAGCTCAAATTTAATGCATGATTCAATTTACTTTGTACAGAGTTAAAGACTTACCATAAGTAAAAATTATATCAAACTACCTAATTTATAGGTTTATTTGTAAAAAAATGTCTTATGTGGTTTTTTTTTTTTTAAAAAACTACCTAATGTAATATATTTCTCTGCAAATGACTACCACTTAACGAAAATTGTTAATTTACCGTTAAGTTTGAGAGTTTGACCAATTGGATAGGTTAAGTTGTTTATGTGGCAGACTAGTAGTATCTCATTAGTCCTTGTATTTTTAAATAATTAAAAATTAAAACACATAAATTTTAAATATAAAAATAAAAGATTTTTGACGTCATTTTTACCATCAAAGCGATTTTTTTTTGAAAAAACGGATGTTGCGATTACCCTTATTGGATAACTCTTTCGAAAGTCCGGTCGAAACAAATACTTACTCGCGTACTTTCCGATACGTAAACTGAAAAAGATATTTAACGTCATTTTTATCCATCATAATGATATTTTTTCAAAAAAACAAAAGTCGCAATTATCCTTATGGGTAACTCTTTCAAAAATTCCGATCGGATTTTCGAAAGAGTTATCCCATAAGGATAATTGCGACATCCGTTTTATGAAAAATCATCGTTATAATGGATTAAAATGACGTTAAATTTTTTTTCGATTTACATGTAAGTAAATAGGCAAACAAGTACTTGTTTCGATCGGATTTTCGAAAGAATTACCCCATAAGGGTAATCGCGAGGTCCTTTTTTGAAAAAATATCATTATGTTGGGTAAAAATAACATTAAATATCTTTTCGGTTTACGTATGGAAAAATAGGCGAATACGTACTTTTTTCAACCAGAGTTTCAAAAGAGTTACCCCATAAGGATAATCGCGACGTCTGTTTTTTTAAAAAAATCGTTATGATGGGTAAAAATAACGCCAAATATCTTTAATTTTGTTTTGTTAATTTATATGTTTTAATTTTTAATTATTTAAAAATACGAGAGCGAATAAGATACTGCCACTTAGACAACTTAAGCTCTCAAACTAGTCAAATCCTCAAAATTATAATTATGGGCGCATAGTTTTAATGTTAGTTTACGGGGTAATTATAGGTACTATAATCGAAAATGTAACTATTGCCATCATATCATTGTATTTCGGTTACTAACTTTATAAATGACATGTTGAACTAAGTATTTGACATTTCACAATCTTTATTTACATTTCATACAATCTTTATTTGATAATCACACTTAACCCAACTTAAATCATCACCTTAATTTACATGTCACTTCTTCTACCAACATTCAAGCTTTAACTTTAAACAATGGCAACTTCACGTTCCTCATCGTCTTCAATCTCATTAATCTTTCTCTTTATTTATTCCCTCCCAAATCAAAACCCCATTTTATGCTTCCCTGGACAAACAAAAGGGGGGAGGCTTTCAATAGCTAGCCCTTGCTGAAGTTTCACTTACCAAAAAATAACAGAGAAGGGAAATCAAATAAAAAGCAAAATCATTTTAACATAAAATTTATTATAATTAAGGTGTCTTGGTCCTTAATTACATCCCCTAATAAGCTAAGCAAACTAGGGGTAAGATTGGAATTGATAAAAGTTGACTTTAAAACAAAGTGAAATTTTGAGCCAAGAAATAAAGTCCATTTGACTTTTCCTCTAGGCAAGGAAAAGTCTAGCTTGGTGTTAGTCACTGGAAGTTGCTGCTCCTCTTTTTCCTTCGCTGTCCTGTTTTAAGTGTTTTGCTTAATATCTAATTATCTATGTATATAAATAGCCTAATTATATAGATTAGGTAATCTATATTTTCATACCCTTATTCTCTATTTTGATTGCTTAGGTGATTTTTCTCTTTCTAATTTCTCAATTGTAATTATTCTTTCATTGTAGCACCTTCATGCTCTTTTAGAGTTTCTTGATTAATAATAAAGATATCTAGGCTAGCTATGGACGATCGGATATAGCTCAATTAAGGGTGAACCACGTTAAATCGTTGGTGTACTTTGATTGCTCTTTATTACTTTGATTTGTTGAATCTTGATTAGCTTTGTTCTATTTATGATCATAAGTGTTCAAGCAAGCCAATCTTGAATACTAATCATTGATCCTTGATAGAATTGATTTTGGTGTTAATTGTCTTGCCTTCTCATTGATTCATTGATTAATATAAATAGGTTACAAAGAGGAAGCAAGAATACAAAAAGATAACACTTAATCACCTAAATATATGAAAAGTCACTAAAGATAGGGAACTAATTAATATTCCCTAATCTCCTCAAAAATCCCTTAACACCCCCCCTCAAGGTGGAGCATCCGGAGAAAAGATGCCCAACTTGGACAATAAATTATCAAACTGCGACTTTCCAAGAGCCTTAGTGAAGATATCGGCGAGCTGTGTATGAGTGGGAACATAAGAAGGAGCAATCAAACCTGTAGAAACCGCATCACGAACAAAATGACAATCAACTTCAATATGTTTTGTCCGTTTGTGGAAGACCGAATTTCGAGCAATATGTAAGGCAGACTGACTGCCACAGAACAACTTTATAGCCTTAGGACATTGCACACCCAAACTTAGTAGGAGACCTTTCAACCACTTCAATTCACAAGTTATAGCAGCCATGGATCAATATTCAGCTTCTGCAGAACTACGGGAAACAGTATTTTGCTTCTTAGTCTTCCGTGAAATAGGCGAGTGACCAAGGAAAACCAATCACCCTGTTAAAGAGCGACGAGTAAGAGGGCAAGCTACCCAGTCGGAGTCACACCATCCCTGCAAAGTAAGTTCGCTATCCGATCGTAATAAAATTCCCAGTCTGGAAGTACCTTTCAAATATCTTACCACACGCAAGGCAGCGTCCCAATGATCAACTCTAGGTTGTTGCATGAATTTAGATAAAATATGGACGGAATAAGCGAGATCTGGTCTAGTAACCGCCAAATAGATCAACCTGCCAACAAGCCTTCTATAAGATTCAGGATCAGACAGGAAATCGCCTGTAGCCAAACCAAGTTTATGGTTTTGTTCAATTGGAGACCTAATAGGCTTAGAGCCTAATAAACCAGTTTCAGACAAAATATCAAGAGTATACTTTCTTTGACAAAGAAAAATACCCGAAGCACTACGAGCGACTTCAATGCCCAAAAAATATTTTAAACTACCAAGATCCTTCATATGAAAACAGTCGGACAGATAAGCTTTAAAGTTGTGCAGGGCGGCAAAATCATTCCCGAATAAAATCAGATCATCAACATAAACAAGAACATTTATTTGAACGGAACCTCGTGAGTAAGTAAATAGGGAATAATCTGAGTAAGACTGTAGAAACCCGTAGTCTATCAGTGCAGAGACTAATTTTGCAAACCAACACCGAGGAGCTTGCTTTAAACCATATAAAGATTTCCGCAGACGACAAACCTTCTTAGGAAATGATGATTGAAAATTGGGTGGAAGCATCATGTATACTTCCTCATCAAGATCACCATGAAGAAAGGCATTATGAACATCCATCTGATGCAACTCCCAGTTTTTACACGCGAAAATGGCAAGAAACGCGCGTACAGTTACCATTTTAGCAACCGGGGCAAAGGTTTCATTGTAGTCAATGCCTTCGGTTTGATGATTCCCGAAAACAACTAGCCGGGATTTGAGTCGTTCTATGCTTCCATCAGATTTATATTTGATACGATGCACTCATTGACTACCAAGAGCCTTCTTACCCGGAGGAAGATCTGTCATAGTCCACGCGCCATTTTTTTCCAAAGCCTGTATTTCATCCTGCATTGAGCGTTTCCACCCTTCATCTTTCATGGCCTCCTTAAACGATCGTGGTTCTTTCCCTGAAATTATAGCTGCAAGAAAATTTCGATAACGCAAAGAATAATTGTTACAATTTACATAATGTGCTATAGGATAGGGAGTACCTGAGGGATGCCCATTAGACGAGTCAGTTGAAGAAGATGGACTTTTCTGTAAAATAGTATGAGTAACATAATCCTTATGACGAACATTAGGAAACTTGTGTCGTAAACCACGACTCAATTGCATTTCTCTTTGATCTTAATCAACAGTGGGCTGTACCAAGGATGAAGATATGGGCTGATCAGGTACGGAAGGGTTGGTTTCGGGAATGGGCTGATTAGAGACAGAGGGCTGAGTGTTCTGCTGGGCTGAAACGGACTGTGAAGAATTGGGCGGGGAATAGGTGGGCTGTGACGAAGTGGGCTGTGTGATTGTTGGATCAGGGATGAAGGCAGCCTGTTTAGAAGTTTGGTATTGGGGCATTCGTTGTGGGCTGGACAAATTTGGTGAGGAATAAGGAGTGTCATTTGTGGTGTTGGGCTGAGATATGTTTGGGCTAGAATGTGGCAAACAATCAATTGAACAATCAGAAAAATCGTAATCAACATGATTATGGATGGGGACAATATGTTCGAGAGTAATATTTGTAGCATCCGAATCAAGAAAGCGAAAAACATCCTTAAAAAATTTCACATCTCGAGAGACAAAGAATTGCTTAGAGTCTAGATCAAATAATTTTCACCCTTTTTGACCAAAAGGATAACCCATAAAAACACACTTACGACTCCGACTAGCGAACTTATCCCCCTTCGTCTTTTGGTTTTGGGCAAAACAAAGACACCCAAAGGTACGAATAATATCATATGAGGGTGTTTTGTTAAAAAGAATTTCAAAGGGAGATTTATTTTGGAGTAAAGGCGTAGGTGTTCGATTAATAAGATGAGCAGCGGTTAAAACACTTTCTCCCCAAAAATAAATTGGTAAGTTTGCCTGAAACCTTAGAGCCCGTGCAACATTTAAGATATGTTTATGTTTTCGTTCAACCCGGCCATTCTGTTGTGGTGTCCCAACACAAGAAGTTTGGAATAAGATCCCATTATCATTAAAGTAATCCAGTAAACAATTAAATTCCGTTCCATTATCACTTTGAACTACTTTAATGGTTTGAGAAAATTGTCTATCAATCATGGCCACAAAAGACATAAACATATCAAACACTTCGGTTTTATCAATCAATAAATAAAGCCAAACAGCTCTCGAGAAATCATCAACAATAGTCAAAAAATATCGTGCATCACAAGAAGATGGGTGTCTATATGGACCCCACAAATCACAATGAACTTTTTCGAATATTTTAGAGGCCTTATTGTCACTCAAAGTAAATTTATCCCTAGAATGTTTTGCACGAAAACAAACATCACAGAGTTTATTTAAACTACCCTTGCAACTAGAGACATAAGGAAGAAGCTTCACTACTGTTTCAGAGGGGTGACCCATCCTTTTGTGCCATAAATCCAAAGTAGAGGAAACTGCATTCACCAAGATTTGTTGCGCCGAATTAACGCCCTCAAAGTAGAAAAGTCCATCCCTCCTAATGCTCGTCCCAATCGGCTCCCTCAATTGGTCCTGTATAACACAAGTAGTAGGAGTAAATTGAACAGTACATTTCAAATTGTCAATAATTTGCGAAACCGAAATTAAATTACAACATAATTCCGGAACAAAAGGCACATGTTTAAGGGTTAGATTGTCAGATAAATAAACGAATCCCTCCTTTGTTGCAACAACATATTTTCCATTAGGAAGACCCACCAAACAAGTGACATTATGAACATCAAATAACCATGAATCGTTACAGGTAACATGGCGAGAAACCCCCGTACCAGTTATCCAAGAATTGCAATCAAACTCACCCGTTAATCGATCATCAGAAACTTTAGTATTACCAATAAAAGAAGCAAGGATTTTCCATTGATCTAGTGAAAAAACCTGTGGAGAGGACGCTCCTACAAGCGGGTAAGAAGACCCACCCGTGTTGCTGCAGCCCACGGCGTGAGCTTTAACAGAACCACCACGACCCCTGGCGGTGGTCGGAGGCTGTCTACCGCGCCCTGAGGGTCCTGAGTTTCCCGACGGTCCTGATTGTTGCTTTGAAGAACCAGGCGGCCACCATTCAGGGTAGCCATTCAATTTGAAGCACCCAGAGATGACATGCCCGGACTTCCGGCAGTGAGAGCAAAATAAAGTTGATTTATCTCGTTGGTCAGAGGACGCACCCGCTGGAGAAGAACGCTGATCGGACCTGTTCCGACCTGGTGGCGTACGGACAGCAAAGCCAACAGCTTGAGGGGATTTGTCCTCCGGGAACGATGTGGTCAATCGAACCCGTTCATCTTGAACAAGCAATTGATAAGCACGATCGATAGTAGGAAGAGGATCTTGAGACAATATATGGGCACGGGTTTGTGAAAAATTATCGGGATACAAACCCATTAAAAACTGATGAAGGCGGGTATTGTCTCTTCGTTTCTTATGTTCTTCCCCTGCTGTACAGGTATTACAACAGGAACATTGAATCAAAGGTTCGTAATTATTCAATTCCTCCCATAAGGCTGTCAATTTCCCAAAATACGTGGCAATTGACATGGTTTTCGTTTGTTCACAACGAGCAATAGATGATTTAAGCTGCTGAATCCGGGGTCCATTAACAATGGAAAACCGAGATCTAAGGGTATCCCAAAGCCTTTTGGCATCTTTGTACCGAGAAAGGGTGGCCTTAATTTCGGGATTAATAGTATTCATGAGCCACGAAATAAGCATGGCTCGAAGAGTATCCCAATCATCCTGTGTACAAGGGGAAGATGGAGCAGTAATTGTGCCATTTAAGAAGACGAATTTCCTTCTGGCTTGTAAATCCATTTGAACATCATTAGCCCATTCATCATAGTTGTCTCCACGAAGTCGAGTTGGAGTTATGAAATCGCCGGGTCGATCATGAGGGCCAAAATAATATGGAGAGAAGAGGTCAATTTTTGGTGGTGGTGGCGGTGGTGGTGGCTGATTTTCAGTCATGGCAGAACTTTGTTTCTGTTTTTTTTTTTTCAAATTAGGGTTTGAAAATCCTGAGCATCTGATACCATGATAGAATTGATTTAGGTGTTAATTGTCTTGCCTTCTCATTGATTCATTGATTAATATAAATAGGTTACAAAGAGGAAGCAAGAATACAAAAAGATAACACTTAATCACCTAAATATATGAAAAGTCACTAAAGATAGGGAACTAATTAATATTCCCTAATCTCCTCAAAAATCCCTTAACAATCCTAGATACTATTAAATAAAATAGGATGTCAAAAAAATACGTACAAAAAAAAACACCCCACCAACTGATGTTTACACTTTTTTTTCCTCTCGCTTTCCTTCCTTACAAAAATGTTATTCAAACAAATAACAATATTTACACTTTTTTTTTCCATCTTACATGTTACTTGACTTGTTGAAGAGTAATATATAGTACTACATGTCTACATCTCTATTAATCATTTAATAAGTCTTACATTCTCTGTATTTTTTAATTTATATCTCTTTTCATTTTAGTTAATCCATTCATTTTACATCTTTTTTTTTTAAGTAATGACTCAACTTTCTTTCTTTAAATCTTATCTACAAACTTATTTTCTTTTTTCATCTTAACCACTTATTTTTATCATGGGCAATGTAATTCTATTAAATTCCACCAAAAATAAAATGAATACATTATCATAGGAACAAATGAAGTATATGAGACTGTCTCGTCATAAAATAAATATCTATTCAAGTAATCAATTTAAAACAATTAGTAATCCACTGATCCTTTAAAGTTTTTTTTTTAAGAAAAAGGACCGTTAATATAATTTGGATCCACTCAATAAATAGAGTCTCATCACAATATGAGAATACGTGTACACATAATTGATATCCACATCCCGACTTTCCTAATTATAAATAGGTTTGAGACTTAATTGAAGGACAAAACACGTGGTGTTTGCCAATTTGACACACTGAAAACTTCCACTTTGTCCGCCCCCAGTTTCTCTCTCCTCCTGATTCTCAGCACACAGCTCTACTTCCTCTGCTTTTAGCCTTAACAATTTCATCTCTTCTAACCAAAACGAATCAACATGACGGTGGGATTGTGCAACGCCAACCCGATTGTTCACCCCAGGAAACAAAGGGTCGCCCGTACTGAACACCTCGCTCATTCCTCCTCCGCCGTTGATCCCCTCGACGTCTATGATATCCTTTTTTTTCTTCTTTTAATTTTTGATTAAGATATGATTTGATTAGTTAATGATGATGTATCTTTAACTGGGTTACAAATCATGTACGTGATATACGAGATCCGGAGCACCCCTATTCACTGGAGCAGCTCAGTGTTCTTTCTGAAGATTCTATTACCGTTGACGATAATCTTGGTCGTATTTTGTGAGTTCTTTTCTTTTTTCCTTTTTTTCTATAATTTTGTAGTACTAAAATTAATATCTGATTGATAAAAAAAGTATATGGGTTGAGAATAATTCAATTTTTGCGTGTTTAAAAATTGTATTGACATGGGTTTTGTATGGGATGTTGATTATTTGATATTTCTGCTTCTGAAACTGGGTACCGGAAGTCCGGAACTATCTGTATGCACCAAAACTTTTCTTAATTATTTCTATCAAACTAGTCGTGAAAACAAAATCTACATGGAATGATATGGAGTACCTAACTAATTATAATGTCAACGGGAGTTTACCCTCCTACACACGTAAGATTGGAAATTGGGAAGGGGGAATGGTAGAGTCGTTTAGTAGTAAGTAGGTATAGACATAGGCGAGTTCAAGATAAGCCGCATGTGATCTCAAATTGAGGATTTAAACAGAAGTTGATTAATATATATACTTGATGGTTACTTTTCTTAATACCAATTGTTTTAGGATAAAATTTCATCGGGTATATGTGTAGTCAACCTCCTTTTGTGTAGATTTCTTGTATAAGCCCAAATTTAACATGGTATTCGAGCAGATAGTGGTTCTTGGATATGATGTGGCACACATGTAAAGAGATTAATACTTCACATGTGAGTAAGATTCCACATCGCTAAAATAGTGGGTTGTGAACTTGTATATAATGCTTAATAGGTAATATTATTACCATATGATTTTAGAAAATAATGAACTTCATAAAGTGTGTATGGAAGTCAACATCAATAACCCATAGGTTTTTGGGCAAATATCATATAAAGATGAACAAAAGCTGATGAAACGAGCTAATTGAATAGCTTTAAAAACATCGTCATTTAACCCAAACTTTCATAACTGAAAAATTATCACAAGATAATGTATATTTGATATGTGAAAAAAGGTATGACAATTTGGAGAAACAAACAGACAAAAACTCCCTTAAATCATTGGAAGAGATAAAAATTTATCAACAATTTTCGAAATTTAAAAGGAGTTATCGTTTTGGTTCAACTGGAAATAAAAGGTAACTTCTTTTAGATTCCGAAAATTATTGATAAGTTTTCATCTCTTCCACCGACTTATTTTCCTTTTTCTTCTTTTAATTTTATGGAGTTTTCGTCTCTTTGCTTCTCCAAATTGTTACACCGTTCTTCAATTATATCTATATGCATCATCATGTGATAATTTTCATTCATGGAAGCCTGAGTAAAATGACACTGTTTTTCAAGCTCTTCAATTAGCTTTTTTTTTTTTTTTTTTTCATTTCATTCACCAATGTTCTGTCTTTCTAGAAACATCTTTTCAGTAAGCTCATACTTCTCATGCTCCGGTTGTTTTATGAGCTTTTGTTCATCTTCATTTGATGTTTGCCCCAAACCTATGGGTAATGAGTGCTGACTTGCATACACACCTAATGAGGTTTACTCTTACCCAAAACCATATGGTAATAAAGTATTACTCATCAAGCATTATATACAAGTCAACCCAATATTTTAGCCAAGTAGAATCTTCCTCGCATGTGAAGTATTTCCAACACTCCTGCTCACATGTGAGCCACATTATATCTCATATCCGAGAAACACCATAGGCTTTGATACCGTGTTAAATATGGGCTTATACACTAGAGGAGAGTTGACTGCTTACACACCCGATGAGATTCTATCCTAAAACCAATTGGAATCGAGAGTGATAACCCATCAAATATATATGTTAGTCAATTTCTCTCAAATTCTTCGATTTGAGATCACATGTGGGTTATTTTCCAACACTCTCCCTCACATGTGAACCCATTTTATGTTGGAGATACTTCACATGTGTGAGTTTGTGGGCCAAAGCCTACAGGTTCCTCGTGGGTGGGCCCATGAGGTGATCATGTGACAAATTGTCACGGCCTAACAATATAGGGTGAGCCAACCATCATCCCTGTGTATGTGTTGAACCAACCCTGTTGTCTTTTTTTTGCGTCGTATATCACGCTATTCAGTATTGTCAGGGCTAAAGGTCAATTACAACTAGGGTATTGCTGCCCACAAGGCCACAACAAACCTATTTCCAATATATCAAAGTTTGAGACGAACAAGAAGTATGCAAGAACATAAACAAAGCATGAAATTGAAGTAAATTGAGAAGTAAGAACAAGAGAACAAACCAATTTTGGAGATGGGAAAAACCCAAAGACAATGTACTCTTGGACTATAAAATCCATCCAAACAAAGGAAGCCGATTGATTGATAGTTAAGGAATAATTAAGAGTTGCAACAAATATAAAATCAGTTTTTAATCAAACGAATAGCCTTGAAAGGCTTGGGGCATGATTACCCTGCTATGAACACTGCTGAACTTGGCGGCTCAAAACTAAATGTTTGTCTTATAATTTGAGACCTAGGTCTGCATTCTGATCAAGATGTTAAAAAAAGTGTTTGGGTTTAGGTCTAGATTTACTAGTTTAGTCTAAATTTTCATAAACAGATTCGACTCCAAACTGTGATTGTAACTGAAAGTTAAACTTTGTAAATTTTAACTATTACATGTTATAATAACATCTAGCTTGTTCTTACTTCATCATTTGATTTTTGATAATTTTATTGCTTTGATACATAATACATCATAAATTGCGGCTAGCGGATTGTTGGCCGTGGATACCTAGTTTCTTAAGCTTGACTATTTCATAAGAATGCCAATCTGTTGGTACTTGATTGTTGTATAGCTGAATAGTGGCTATTCTTACCAGTAACTAATTGTTTTTGCTTCGGAGTGAGACTATAAGATGTGTTCGAGATGGTTCTATATTTTACGCGTTATGTTCTTGTTCAACAGGATAACTTTCACCCCAACCATCCAACATTGTAGTATGGCTACTGTTATCGGTCTGTGCTTAAGAGTTAAATTAAAGCATTGTTTTCCGCCACATTATAAGGTCAGTTCTTTTTGCCTTTTGCTTATGCTCGGACTTGTTTTCTTACCCGATCTGTACTGAATGCTTAGATTTTGAAGAATCTTTTGAAAGTGCCCATCCCTATTCAATCTTCATCATTTAGTTGAGAGAGATAATGATATCTGCAGTTCTTTAAATGAATGAACCCTAGATTTTTCTTACTTGCTTTAGTGGCGGACAAGTGGAAAAGGCCAATCGTTAGGGGAGCAAATTGTTCCGGTTCTTTGAGTTCGTTTTGTGAACAAGTATGCTATATAGATATGGAAACTAGACTTGCAATCATGTTGAGTTACAGATGTTTATCATCAAATTTCATCCTTAATTTATGTGGCTCTATGCAATTTTAATTTTAATAAAGTATGAAACAGATCATCTTGTATTCTAAGGGATTTTATGTTATCATTGGCCTTTTGGTAAGATTCAATGTGATTTGGAGTTGTGCATGAATAACTGAGTTGGGTAATGTTTCTCAGATCGACATCAAAGTATCTCCGGGCTCTCATGCGAATGAAGAATCAGGTAAAGCTCGCTGATACCTATAATCTCAAATTCCAACTTACTATAAATATTTAGCTTAATTCACTCACTGTATGGAAATAATAAAACTTTGAAAACATCATCTCGATCTTTGGTTCAGTTTTCATAATTTTCATTTATTCGTTATAGTGAACAAGCAATTGAATGATAAAGAGAGAATTGCAGCGGCCTTAGAGAATCCAAACCTACGCCAGCTTGTGGATGAGTGCCTCTCTTCGAATGAAATTTGATTAGTTTCAGTACCTTGCTTCTGTTGTACAGTATAAACCGTTGTAAGTTGTAACATAGTATGGATAATGAATCGAAACTTCTGGTATGTATTGATGTAATGTGAATTTCGGAAGTGCTGTTTGTAAGTTGTGAAGCGGATGTCTTTTACTTTAATGTAAGCTGGCGATTCCAAACTTGCTGTATTGGATACGGCATGAAAATTGTTCTTAGCAGTCCTCAGACAGTCAGATTTTCGTTTGTGCAATTTGTGCTATACCTGTAATCTACTAGTTTGGATCTTTGTGGATATTTGGGTGACTGAAACGAAGAGTATGTGTTACGTAACTTCCATTTTCGAAAAATTCAAATTCTTGCGTAAGACGTCTCATCGTTAATTAGCCCAACTAATATAATTATTAGTATATAAGCTCCTTGTTTCGAGGCTGTCTTATTGAGAGACAGACTCTTGCAAGAGTAGATCGTAGGAAATAGTACATATGCGATAAGGAGATGGAAAAGAATTTTTCATAAGCAGCAGAATGGTTGCAAGTTGCAACTATGCTCCCTTGCATATACACATAATACAATCTCCCAACTCAATACTCAGAGAAATAAACAGGCACTTATGAGGTTCTTTACTATACTTCTCATAGTTCTCAACACCTATCTGCCTACAGTTGTTTTTTTGATGATAGTACCTATAATGGCTCTGGAAATACTTCAGCTTTCGAATGTCCGTTGGCATGAATGGGCTGCACAGGTATTACTTGAGCTGCACAACCTTGAACAGCATGACATGGCTTGTCATCGAATCCCCAGTATCTAGCAGCCTTCATATCGTCCTCAGCCATCAGTCTTGAGAATTCCTCGTGGTCATACTCTAATGTGGCATTCCCGCCAAACTCCTTCGGAAGATTTTCAACATCAAAGTAGGACCTCATTAGTTCTGCACTGTCCTTGTTCTTCGGATACACGAACTTCACCTTTTGAAAAGTCTTAGAATCCAGGAAATACTTTACACCCTGAGATATGTTAATATAACTTGTCAGATAAACTCCAAGGACTTGAAATGAGGGAGAGTTAGAACTGTTCATTTGTATGGAGCATCATTGTCCAACAAGCCCAGCCGTTAACATTTTTATATAACCTGCCTGGCTCAACCCACCCAACAAACACCTCTAAACGAGACCCTAGACAAGAATGATCAAAATATAAGATAAACCAATCACAGGGATGAGGATAAGATGTGTGGCGCTGTATAGGATAATACACCATACTCCGTGAGGGCAGGAGCAACTCGTTAACTTGTCATGATTGATACACAAATATTATAAATGAAACCCAACCTAACCGACACAAACATGAATGACCAGAAATTCACTAGATCTGACTTACATATTACAGAAATATTTAGGTATGATAGTATCCAATTTTGACCAGAAATCAACTAGACTTGATTACCCAAATTGACTTACTCCCCAAGAGGGACGTCCAATGGGATGTTTGTGATTTTTTGAGAGGACATTTCTAAGTCCCCCTCTTTGGGACCAGTTAGAGAGGCTGAGTTTTTCTCCCCCTAGGGGAGACAAGCCTTGGGTAGCTGGGGGAATCTATCAAAGGCCCCAAGGAAAGAAGCTCATGGAAGCTTTTATTGTAGGGTTGGAAATGGCCTACATGCCCCACAATGCATCAAATCGACAAGTTTGTTTCATCCAATATTAGATTGACACAAAATAATAAGTTACTAGCTTAGTTAGCATTACCCGCCTTAAGAAAAGTATCTTTTGCCATCTATAAGTTATAAACTAAACTTGAAACTATTAAATCACTGATAAGCTTAGCAAGAATTACCCTCATCAAGAGGAATGGCATCTCTTGCCAGTATTTATCAAAGATATAACAAAGGCAAATGAAACGCATATAAAGCAATGTACTAACCTTCCAAAATGCCTGAAAGATCTTTGGTGGATTATAAAGGACTGCTATACCAAGTCTTTCAGGGTAATGGTTCTGCAGGATATTCATGATATCTCGGGTCGTTCTAACAGAAACGCTGGTGCTCATTGAAAAGCCTGTAAAATCTATCATCCATACCATCTGTTCTTGACCCTCGGGAAGGTTGAGGATAGCATTCTCCAACAAGTAGACTAGGTGACGAACATTGCCTTCTCCCGATGTCGTATTCTGCAACATAGAAACGAGTTCAGCGTTTCAAATAAAGCATAATCACTACCGTCTGCCAGTAAATAAAGACTCAAGATAACCTGCTTTCCTGGCCTCATTATAAGGATAGTTCTTCCTTCACGATCATGAAAGTTTGCTCGGGAGACCTTCCCTGTTTCACCTTCATGTGCAACTTCAGACTGGACAAGACTCGCATAAACATTTTAATTAATATTTCCAAACTAAGACTTGTAAAGCTCTCACTATGAGTATATGCAACCCTAACATTTTGGAAACTGATGATGCATCTTCTATGAGAAGTTTCTAAGTGGTTAAACATGCGTAGCTACAATAATGAACTTCCCACTGAATTAGTCGTCCTTACTGACGTGCAAATTTTAAATTAACCACAAGCGCACGGTGTACATATAGCTATACGGGTCGAACTCAGGAAAGCGAGTTAACAAATTCGTTCAGTTTATAACTACGAGATACAGACAAACAATATAATCAGTTTGAGAATCTAACACTACTATGAACAAAAGTCAAAATGATGCAAATGAAACTAATAAATAAAGCTAAGACAATAATTAATATGAAGACGATGATAATAAAGCAAATCTAGGATGTCGGAAATAATCTAATTCTAATATGGGAGTTAATTACTCTCATACTTGTATGAAATTGAATCTTTGGCATAATTAAACGTGATCTAACTAATCTCAAACTTCTGCTTTATTGATCAATATCGGTTTAAGACCTTATTAGTATTAATCTTCAAACTTCCGTTTTATTGGCTAAACTAATAGGAATTTAACTTAAATATACCTCAATTCTAAATTAATCCTAATCTTAAAATATCATTTTATTGAAAAGTTTAATAAAAATATTTAAACTAAGGTTCATTAAGCATAGGGTTAATCATAGACCCAAATTTCACACAATTAATCGATCAAATATCATTTCATGCTTCAAATTAGGGCCAATCTCTTAATCCTAGAAGAGAAATCTACTCACTAAACATAATAACTAACAAGAAATTAATAATAAGCAAAACCCTAATTTAGATGATGAACATGATGAAAATAATGAATTAAATACAATTTAATGAATAATTAAAGGACAAGATAGAGAAATTTACAAATCGAAACATAAACAAACCATAGATTGCATAAATAATTGAAAGTTGCAATGAAAAACATAAAAAAAAAAAAGTTAAAAAAAAAAAAACTAAGCTTAATAAACTAAAAACTAAAAACTAGAGCATTAGGACAACTAAGACATTAAAAGCACAAAGAAAAATGAAAATAACTAATTGCATATTTATATTCTAAGGTTACTTGGGGTACAATCTCCCAAAAGTAATTGATTTTTTATAATAGAATAAAGCCAAAATAAATAAAACCACTAAAATAGTGAAAGAAAACCGTCTGAAGTGGATATCAGTAGTTGGAGACGAGCCGTAGCTTTTAGGCGATGACTCGTCGCTTTGCTTCTTACTGGCGAACTTTAAGCAGCCTCCATTTCTTACTCGGTTTTCGGAATCGGACATATAATATACCGTTAGAAAGTTCTTGAAGTCTACTTTCCAATGCCGCAGACCTTGCATTAATGCGATCTTTCTATCAAAAGTTATGACTAAAAGAGTGAGCATGTATTAAATTTCACCTTAAAACTTTTGCATTTTAAACACTTTTCAACTATTTTGCCTATCTTCATTGTAAAACATCTTCAAACGAGCAATAATCTCCTTAGTAAACTCCGTCATCATTAAAACCATAAGAATTATGCTTAAAACGATCAAAACCGTTCAAAATCAACATGAATAACCAAAATGGGTAAAGTAGCATAAATCTTCAAAACAAGCACGAAATTACTAACAATAACCATCATTAAGGAGTATAAAATGATATAAAGAAGTGCAAATAATTGCACTTATCAAACTCCCCCATGTTTAACCTTTGCTCGTCCTCAAGAAAATCAAGGTGAAAATACATAGAAATCAAGGTTAAGACACGGTCTCTGGTTCCTAAACTACTCCTTATGCTCCCTTTCCTAGACTCCTCTAATTCCCGGTGTTTGCCAAGACTCCAAATATCCTTACCACTTGTCCCCTCCACTTGGTTAACACAACACAATACAACACAAACAAGAATATAAATAATAAGTACCAAAAATCTCTGTACTTCAACCTCCTTATGACTCCTAAAAGAACATGAGAAAAAATAATTCTACACTTATGCCTCCAATAGTGACCTACCCAAATGCCTACCATTTGTTGACATCACGCCACCCACGTCGCATCTGCGACTGCCGCCAAACCGTCCGTAGCCTTGTATACCCCCAACTATTGCTCATTTTTTTCTTTCATTTTTATTCATAATTGTTTGATTAAATGAAAAATTTGTAAATAAAACTCTCAATTATTGCTGATTGACTCAAAATACTCCAATTATTGTTTAACCCTGTGTACCCGAGGTATTGGGATACTTAATCTTGTATACCCCAAATATTGCTTATTGACTCAAAATAACCCAAAACAACTGGTTGTTGAGAGTATTATTTACAAATTTTTCTAATTAAATTTATATTTTTGGTGTATGGTATGTCAAATATCTATACCGAACCCAGGTTACCTCATATAATGATGTCTAAAGGAAAAGAAGTTGCTATGGTGTTTAATTAGTAGATGCTGCCTCAGGTAAAGGTTAGAACATTGTTTTGGCTATGGAGTATCGAGTCCTACAAAGCTTAAGAAGAATGCATTAAAATTCCTAAATTTGGATTTTGTTCTTCACTTAATTAATGTGTAATATTTTTATTTAAATTAGGGAGTAGGGACATAACTTGATTTCTTTTCTGGATCACTCGTGAAGGATACTTCAGAATCTCATCCTTTAAGTTGCAAGGGATACAAATTATATTAGATATGGTAAAGTTCCGAAAAAAATGTCCATTTCCCATAGAGCCCAAAGATTGCTTATACTATGGCTTAGGTGGTAATGGACCTGATGAATACAGTGCAGTTTTAAAAGCAATTCTTTATGAAGGTGAAGAAGAAAGTTTCAGGCCAAGTACCGATAGAGAGCTTATGGGTTATTAATGGATAAGGGTAACCACATTTCATATCCACCATATAACCCCCTTCCTCAGCGTAACAGAAACCTTTTTTTGGAAATCTTAGGGTGAATTTGACGACTCAAGTTCAATAGGTAAAAGAGGGTAAAACCATGCAGCTTCATTTTATCAGCATTAGCATTACTGGTACAAATTTGGTACATAAGAACAGTTTCTTTGATTTTGTGCAAATATAAAGAGTCAGTCCTTCCATAGTCCATTTAGTATTTTTCAAGTTAACGGCTTAACACTCAGTAGCAAATTTACAAGCCAAACAACCAAATAGTCCAGTAATAAATGATAAAAGACTCCCAGCAACAAACATGTGTTTCAGCAGGCATTTATTTGACACATTTACATAATAATTCATCTTACTGCACAATGTCAGACTTACCCAGCGAATTTCCTCGGGTTTGTATGTATCCCTCCATTTGAGTGTCTCTTCTAACATTTTCTTTGCCTTATCAACATTCCAGTTCCTTGCTACCAGATATCTCCTCAGACAAGCATCAGTACAGAACTTTGATTTACGCCCAGATAGAGCCCCAACAGCCAGCCTAAGTTCTTTGGTCTGATTGGTAATTTGGTAAAATAGTGTGTTAGATGATAAGTTGATTAACTAACGAGTCATGTGACTCAAAGAAATACCCATATCTATACATTTCATGTTAAGGTAACTTTTGGTACTTGGAGTACTTGTGTCGGATCCTCAACACCGACATGAGTAGGACTCTTGGACTCCTTATTTTGGACCATGGTACTATTTATACATACTAGTCATGAGTTTTCAAGTCCAGGAAACAGGGAAAATGATTAAAAAACTTTTTAGTTTCAAAATGAAGTTGTTCCATACTGTATCTTCATTAAAAGAGTATTCCTAAGAAAAGCACTTATTCTGTCAAGAAACCAACCCAATCAAAAGTTTAAGATGATGGATATTCTAACACGCCCCCTCACACGGGAGGGCTCTTTGGGCTTGAAGTATGAATGCAACACAAACCCTTCTCATACCCATCACGAAACATTCAACTTTAAATAAATAGTGGGTGAGATTTAAACTTGTGATCTATTGTCATGTTAGATTCTGATACTATATCAAAAAACCAACTCTACTAAAAGCTTAATTTAATGATTGTACACACTAACATATTCACCAATCTATTGGAAAATTTCATGGGAAATAAGTTAGTACTTTAATCATGTTGTAAAAGAAGTATATTTTACATGACATTCCACGAATGAAAGCAGAATTACCTTGGCATCTCGGTGTAAAGGATCACTATCATCATGGTTTTGAGACCTCCTCCTATGAAACATTATTGTTTCTAAAGAAACTTCAACCTATCACAAGAAAATCTGTAATACGGAGTATAATTATACAAGTATTTCATAAAATATTACTCCATGTAGCTGCAAGTTGGAAATTGAGATGCAAATGAAACACTAATTATTGCTCAATTAAATCACATATGAATTCAGTGTCAAATATTGCTAGCTTTGACCATAAATAAATTAAATAAATAATTAAAATACATTTAATCATCAAATTTTAATTTAAAATCCAAATTAGTTCTATTATAAGACTAGAGTTCCATGAAAAATCAAATTCCATATCAAAGTCCACATCAAATATCTTATAATGATAATTAAATGAAGGCTCAATCTCTAATTTCACATCAAACATCAATTTTTAAGAAAGGCAAACAAATGATTGATGTTGATACATAATAAAATAATTCCTTTCTTTTTCATTAATACAATCTAGATCAACAAAATCAGAAGTTTTAGGGCGCATGCAATACTTGTAGTTACACCCAAATAAATATTATATTCCATTAATTGAATATAAATCTTTAATTACATCATAAATTATACAAGAATATTGGTAAAACTCTTATTTCGCACCAATATAATATTCACTTATATTTTTACGTGAGCTCATGTCTCACTATAAGTGAGCTCATGTCTCACTTATCTCTCATAACTCAAAATTTTAATTTTAATTAGCACTTTTGTAATTTTATGGGATAGCATTATGTGGCTACATCCATTATTTGTATTTGTTGTTTTTTAATCTTGATATCTAACTCATACTTATATGAGCTCAATGTCGGTTACATTGGCAAACTTCTAGGACATTCCAGGACATTTATCTACTTTAGCTAATCTAGATATTTCTTATGATGTTAGACTATTCTAGTATGTGGGTTTAGATTTTTTAGATTATTATTTTTAACAAGATTTAACCACTAACCCCGCAACATATTCAAAACTGTTGTGATTGGTGTGACTTGAGTGCACATTTGATGAGGTGCATTCATGTGTGACCTTTGGGATGGAATTCCATGAATGTGTTAATATGGATGTATTAAGTTAAGTTTTGATGATTGATTTATAATGATGAGTAAGTGTAGATTAATAAGGTAATGAAGTGTGAGAGTTATGGGACTTAATGAAGAAGTGCAAAGGACTTGGTTTATGTTTGATTTATTGAAGCTCGATCAGAATTCTGACAGAAAAAGAAGAATGGTCGCTCGACCGAGCGAGTTATCCGCTCGACCGAGCGAGCTACCCGCTCGACCGAGCGAGCCTTATTGATTGATCGAGCGAGCAAACAGAATGCATCCAGAAAGGGTCTGTACTCCGCTCGACCGAGCGAGCTCTCTGTTCCAGTCGAGCGGTTCCTCTGATGTGCCTAAGATGCTGTTTTCGACCTTTCAAGTTCTTGGAGAAGTTTCATGTCATTCATTATTCAATATTAATTTTGTATTTAGTGAGCTAATGACATTTATGTACCTAGTACTATATATAGGGAGCTCTCAATCATCAAATGGATATCCACAAAAATACACCCCAAGCCAAACACTAGCCTATATCTCTTCTCTATTGTAATTCTCCATATTTGAGAGTTCTTTGAACTCCTTGAGATACTACACACCGGAGGATGTAGCCTTAGTTGGTTGAACCTCGTTAAATCTTTGTGTCGTTTTATTGCTTTATTTTCTCCTACAAACATTGATATCGTTGATAGCGTAATTTGTTTGTCACTAAAACTTCATACACTCGATCTTGGTAATATTGGAGTTTCAAACACATCGTTCGAACTCTAATACATCGTCGTTTTTCAAAAACAATAATTGCAATAAAAATGAGTTAACACAAAGAAAGTAACAGCTATGGAATTCAGAGTTCATATAACAACTAAAAAGTGCAACAATCTAGAAACAAAATCAAAATTCAAAACCAGAAAAATGTCAAAACTAAAATTAAATTGAACAATGATAAACACCAATCAAACAGTGAGTTATAAACCAATGGCAGTAAAATTACGCATGTAGATCTCATAATTGAAGAAAAACATACAAAAAGAGAGTGAATTTGAGTTAAGAATAGGAGAAAAATTACCGAAAAAAAAGGAAAAGAAAGCAGAAGGAAGGTGAGGAGTAATCAGTAAAGTGATGACTGATGAGTAATGGTATGAATGAAAGGAGAAGAGAAGGTTGCTTTCCCCACGCAAAATTTGATAAATGTAGGGGTCTGGAAATTCCACGAGTAAAAAGCAGATGCCTGAATAGAAGGGGGATTTTATTTAATTTCATTAATACTGGAGATTTATAATTGTGAATCAGGCTTATCATTATAATACGTGGAAAGTTGTACAAGTGAGTAATGGTCTTTGTCCATTTTTGTTTGTTTCTTGTTTGTACTCTTTGTAGAGCAGTCTATTAGGTGAGAGGACATCCCTTCTCCCAAAAATTAATTTTACCAAATCAATTTTTTTATTATTTATTATTTTATATTAATTTACATATTCTAGTTATTATACGAGAAAAAAACATAATCATGTAAAATCTTATTTTATTTATCTTATCATACATTTATATAATATCAAATTTTTATAAATTTGCTTTGATGTTCAATCAAATATTTTAAAGTTCATCTTTCCCACTAGACCACTACTATAGAGGGTTTCAACGCCCTTTTATGACTCAGGCGTTGTTGAACAATTGAGGAGTCGATATTTTCGATGATTTATAAGGACACCTTTGAATCTTGTTAGGCCCATTTCTGGTATTCTAGGTCGGAGAGGGTGGAGGCGCTTGTGATATAATTGAGTTTACCTCTCTAAGTTGCATTAATCTTAACTATTTTGGGTGATTTTGGTCGGCAACTTTTTCAGAAATTTGGGTGGTTTGATCCAGGTTTCCAATTGAAGCATTGTGATATCCTTGCTCCATTGAAACCATTTATTGGTTCGATTCGGTATGATTATCATTCTCCATCGTAGTTAAGGTTCGGTAGTTCATGTAAGTCAAATAAATTATTTTTAAATAAATAACTGAACATATAATAATAATAAAATTCTAATTTCCTATAAAAAAATGGATATAATTTTTCATCCGTTAAAAGTAAAAAGATTCCACATAATATAAAACATAAACTGTCGATCTCTACTAATTATAGCAAGATATTACAAAAATATACTCCTATAAAGTTAGCATCATTTTAAGATGATTTACATAAAAAGCATGTACTTAGTCTCCTTTATGGGTATGAGTTGCCGCTGTCTTTTCCTCTTCAAATTCTGTCCATAATTTTTTTCTATGAGCGAGATACACTAGATAGGATGATGGTACACACAAGAAACCTATACAACATCCATGATATGTGACAAAAACAAAGTATTAGTCCTTTTTTTGTTCATTCATCTTTTGCATCTAACAAACTTTATTTATAGTACATGTATTGTAATACCTTGACGGGTAGCCTATAACTAACAAGGAAATAGCAAAAATGAGTACTCTAAGTATATCTTCCTACCAATGATATCAATCTTGTTCAGTTTCTTATGGCACCATAACAGTTGATCAGTTGTCAATTTTGGCATACTCAAGACCCGAGATACTAACCGGAGCTCCACCTGCGCAATAAGCATTTCATTGCTTAGCCTCTGATCTTGATGTTTTTTGAACTTCTTCACTAAGCAATTCCCACTTCTTACAAGATCCTTGAGCCTCTTTTCCTTCTGCAAGTTTACATATAAACTGTCATGAAATCGGAAATTGTACTGATTGAGTGTATAATAGTTTCAGTTTTCGGTTGAGTTGGTTATTTGATATAGTATTAAGAGTTAAAATGACAAAAGATCACAGATTCAAACCAAATCAACCCCTCATTTCAAATTCAAAGTAGATGTATTATGACCCAAGATATGTCATGTACTCTAACACATCCCTCACACGAGGGCCCTTTGGGCTAGAAGAGAAGTGTGAATACAGCACGAATCCTCATACCTTGCGCTAAATATTGCACTTTAAAAGAGGGGTGGTTGAAATTCGAACGTGTGACCACTTGTGTTACATGTATCCTTTCTCATACGTGTGTTTATATTTTTGCTATCTTAATTTTAATAATATTTTTATTGAGACTTACTAGGGGAACAACATAGTCAAAAAAATATTTGGGTTTTTTCAAAAGTGATAATTATAGAAAGTTTTAACCCCATTTGTTTGATATAAGTTTGCAATGATTCAAGTTCATTTCAATTTATATATTATTAATATTTTTATAATTTAACTAGTTTTTATATAGTAAATAATTTGCTCATATATCAACTATTTGGTCTCCCTTAATTCTAAATTCTAGCTTCACCACTGCTGCTAGAATAATAGGAAGTTTTAACCCCATTTGTTTGATATAATTTTGCAATGATTCAAGTTCATTTCAATCTATTTATTATTAATGTTTTTATAATTTAACTAGTTTTTATACAGTAAATAATTTGCTCATATATCAACTATTTGGTCTCCCTTAATTCTAAATTCTAGCTTCACCGCTGCTGCTAGAATATGCTATATACTCTAACAAAAAGCACTTCTATATTAGGGGTGTAATAGATTATACAGCATATCTAGCATACCTTTTGAAGACTAGAGCGGATTTCTGTCAACAAGTCTGCATCCGAAGGATCTTGGAGAATGATTTGAACCCCATGAATACCTATCAATGGAATTGCACACACTTCATCTTTATCAGCACGAAGAAAATCCCAAAATGAGCGCATTGATGCTACAATCACTTCTTTCAGCATTCTGATTGATATTCCATCCTCCTCGTTTCTTCTCCATTCGATCTTGGGATCATCTACACATTTACACTCATCCTTAGTCGGTCAAAATAAAAAATTTGTTATTGGACTTGTACACAACACCTGCATAAGAGGAGAGTTGACTATACACAAACCCGATGAGGTTTCATTTTAAAACCAATTGGTATTAGATGTCTTCGAATACATAACATCTCCTGAAGCCTCAATCATTATCTTAAACCTTTGGTTAAGTTGGTTGTATCAAAGCCGGTAGGAAAGTCAATATTGCTAGTATTGATTGAGGCCTAAATTAGGGACCATATTATTTTGTGAATATTTACTTACCATACTTAGTCGTGCAATGTATGTATAAATCAAGGTTGAAAATCACTGTGAAAAATAATAAAAAATACAGAATTCACAAATTCTAAACCCTAATCTTTTTCATTTCACACACTATGAAACTTTTATGGTATCAGAGCCATAAGGTTTCGATCTGAGATCTGAAAACCATTTCGGTTCTCATCTACCAAGCTATCTTACCTTCAATGGAGACATTCAAGAATTACCCAACTCAAAAAAAAAAAAAAAACCAAACCCACTGTTGCAACCACAGAGGTTCAACACCAACAAATGGGTCTTACAAACCCACCGAACAATTAAACTGACAACATCACGAGAAA
This sequence comes from Amaranthus tricolor, assembly GCF_026212465.1. NCBI lineage: Eukaryota > Viridiplantae > Streptophyta > Magnoliopsida > Caryophyllales > Amaranthaceae > Amaranthus > Amaranthus tricolor. The sequence goes on along the minus strand of NC_080054.1, from coordinate 16,188,062 downwards.
CACCTCGAGGCAAGAGGAGATTCTCGTCCAAACTATGGTCATCCTCTTTCCCTTATCACCGGTCAGAAACGTCGTCACTCCGACGACATTGGTGGAGGGCGGTCACACAGCACCAACACGCTGCCACCAAGGCTCCAAGAAAATGGACCGGCGGAAAAGTGTGTCTCGCCACGGCCTCCATCTCCGGCGAAGAGATCTCTCATCCACCAAGAAAAAGAGATGGCGACTACAGTGGGAGAAAATATGCGGACCTTCAATGGACAAGGCAAGGAGCTGAACAAGAACAAGCAGGAGAAATACACAAAACCCAAAAAAGGAGAGGATGTGAAATTTTCTCTATCCTCAACCCTATTTATAAGGAGACACCTATTCCCTTAAACCTACAAAAAACCCAAACCCATTTACATGACCCAAAAACTTATGGCCTTTTCGGGATTCGCATGTGAAGGGGTGTTGGGATGAGTTATTCCACATCGATAAATTGTGGGTTGTTGACTCGTGGGTGAGTTAATCCTCCTACTACCATATGGTTTTGGGAAACAATGAATCTCATCAAGTGTATGTGCAAGTCAATGTTCATCCCCGTGAATTTGTGGTCCTGAGCCCACAAGTGTCCCGTGTCCAGACGAGTGGGCCGCAGTGAGATCATGTGACGAATTGTCACGGCCTAATAAAGCGAACGTAACAAGAGATCACAAGTTCAAATCTCAACCACCTCATATTTAAGTGGAATATTCAACATGGTTAAGGCTCCAGCATATGTTATATACTCTAACAAAGAGCACTAGCAAATCATGTATACATGTTACTATGTTAGTGAGCCTCTCATTCTTTAATATTGGATTAGTGAATTATTTTCCAACACTCCCCTCATATGTGATCGCATTTTTTTAATTAGGGGGGAGCTCCGTGCATTTCGAACCTGCAAGTTGTTTTTTATGGAAGACTATTTTTTTTTATTTTCAGTTAATAAAATCGTCGGCTTTGATACCATGATAAATTTGTTATTGGGCTTGTACGCAACAACCCACATAAAAGAATTGACTACACACAAACCAGATGAAGTTCCATCCTAAAACTAATTGATAGCAGGATTAGTAGCCCATCAAATATATATTTGTCAATATCTTTCAAATTGTTCGATGTGGGATCACTTGTGGATTATTTTCCCAAAATTCGTTATTCTAGGTGCTCAAACAAAATAGATAATGGCACATTTAAAAAGAAAACATAGGAGTACCTTTTATAAGGGGAACTTGAAGAAGAGCAGGAAGGCCACAACGACTCTTAACATAATGCTGAACTCGAGGGCCTTGATGAAATGGTTCATTCTCAATGAATCTTTGCAACAAAACTTGAAACTTCTGGAACTCTCCAGCAACTTGGTTGTGCTGACGAAACCCATCAGGATCATGTGCATGTAGTTCTTCTGCTTTATTATGTTGCCATTTCAACATCTCCCATGATAAGCAAAGCTGACCAACATATGCCAATTCTAAGTCCCTTTGCAAATCTCTGATTAGTTTCTGAACTGGGCCTGCTTCATGCTTCTTTAGCTTGTTAGACCAAAAGTTTTGAGCTAATAGAGACTTTATTACTGGAACTGTCAACTTTTTGTTCATGGCAAGATCTTGGTTTTTCAATTGGAGTAGACCTACAAAAACATTACAAACATAATGATCTTAAAGTTTGTTTAGCATGGACTCGCAATAGACATTATTCATGATAAAACTACTCTCGTGAGAGACTGTACGGCTTTTAGTTAGACGGCCTCAAAACAACGATTTTATATTCCCATAGTTTGTATTAGTTGGGCTATTTAATACTTCTTCCGTTTTAAGTTACTTGCAACATTGAAAAAATGACACCTTTTATTTATTCATTACTTTTAATTTGTAATATTTAATCTATAAGCTAAAACATAGTCAATGAGATCTTGTTTGATTCAACTTATTGTAAAGATTATTAATATCAAATTTTTATAATTTTATTATTATACATAATTAGAGATAGTAGGATTAAATTAGTGCATTTGACTGCATGGAAAACAAACGTTGTAAGTATTTTGAAACGGAGGAAGTACATATATAGGGCGCATCTTACAGGGATCGAGACCGCCTCATACAATAGTATGTGCTCATGATATGCTGTTACTAGGCGTTAGTTGTACTGGACACACCCACGAGTTCGAGTGTAATTGGTTTTAGTTGTTTTGTGAAAAATTTCAATGATTTTGTTAAAATTAGTGTCGAGGATGCAACATGAGTATTCGACATGAAAGGGACTCGATGACACAAGCTCAAATATGAGGTTTAAAAGGGCTATCTTGAACAAGGTGTTGGAGTGTCGAACAAGGTAGCTAGCCGCATAAGTCAGTAATAGGCATGTATGACTTACTCGTTCGAGCATTTAAGGTGTGCATTCGAGCAGGCCACATCATGGCCACTGGCTTGTGAATTTGCGACGCATTCTGAATGTTGTACCTTTGGATATTCCTATTCTGTTTTAATAGACTATAATTAAGGTCATTTAATCATATAGTGTTACTGCTTTGAGGTCAAACACATAAAAGTGAGAGAATTGTCGAACTCTAAGTGAGGCTTGTTTATGTACTTATGAGAGACTCTATTGTTGAAGATTGCAAACTCTAGTGAGTGAGCTTGCAATGGTGAGAGATATGGTTAATGTGTTGTTAAATTGTTAAAAAACTATAATAAGAATCTAATTATATTGTTGTGTGTGCATTGTTTATTTAAAACTTTAATATTTCTGCTTATGTGTGAATACTATGTTTTTCCACCTTCTACACCTTTTATCACCATTTAAGTGTTCAAGGTCATTTTTTTCAATTGGTATCAGAGCTTGGTTTTTTTCTAGGGGTATTGAGTGAGCAAAAGCATATATTATATATGTTTTTTCTTTTTTTTATTTTTTTCCAAAGCAACCCTTTAAACTCTCAAAGATCTTCTCTCATGTCATTTAATTTTCACTCATTCATGAAACTTAATAATCATAATTTCTAAAAATAATTGAACATCTAATTTATCCTTCACTTCAATATAATTAATCATCAGCATTAGGAATGGAAATTTAATTTTAATTACTTAATTTGACACAGTTTTATAAAATCCATTTTAATATAGTTAGAAATTGCAATATTGAGTTTATATTCAATACTTAAAATTAGAATTGGACTGAATTTTTATTTTAGTTTAAGAAAAATATATCTTTTCTCAATTTTTAAAAATTCATAAAATATAATTATGAATGTTGTTAAAAGAAGTGTAAAACTCCAACACAAAAAGTGTTAAAAAATTTATAAATTTATACTCCTTTTGTCCCTCTCATATTAGGCAAAAAAGTTTTTTGAATTGAAAAATAAGACAAAAAATAAGTAGATGATAAAAACGAATGGTTAAGATGAAAAAAGATGATAAATTTGTGAATGAAATTTAAGAAAGAGGTGAGACTATTGCAAAAAGAAAGAACAATACAAATTGAGTGATACAAACAAAACTAAAAGGTGCTGCAAATTAAGAGGGACAAACAAATATTCATTTACACAAGGATGATATTAACTATGTATTCATCACCTTTAATTTGTAATAGTTTTAAATCTAAAAATAAAAATATAGTCAAATATAATTTTATTTAATTCGTCTCAATGTAAAAATTATTAATATTAAACTAGAACGGAGGAAATAAACGGTGGAAGTACAAAGGGATAAGTAGACATCTGTAAAGTGATCCAGTGCTACAGCCTAAAGCCACCAAAATGAAAAAGATCACGTAGGCTCACATTAAGTCCTTGAAAATTGGACTTGCAAGTACTACTTTCTTCGTGCAAATTTACTTGCAATAGTTGCCTTTTCATACAGTTTAATGTACGTAAAAAATTATAAAAATTTACTATTAATATTAATATTAATAATTAAATAAAATTTTATTTGACTATATTTTAACTTATAGATTAAAAATTAATCACAAATTAAAAATAATGAATAAATAATATTATTTTTCACATATTGCAACTAATATAAAATGAAATAAAGTATATAACATACTTTTTTTTGGAGAAGAAAGTAGACAGGTGGAACTTAATTAATTTTGTATTTAATAATTTGAAGAAATGTTGGAGGGGAGTAAAAAGAAAGATGTTGACGCTTTGCATGCCATAAAATACGTGATTCTCATTTTAAAGGTCTATATAGCCAAAAATATCTATAACATAACGATCGGACCTTGTCTTAATATAATGTACATGTAAGATCAATTCTTATTTACTATCTTAGTATTGCTTAGTGGAACATAAACAAATTATTTTCATTTTTCACTACAATGGAAGTTAAAACAAATTCGATATTATGAAAATATGCTATGAGACGATTAAAACAAAATTTCATATGACTATGTTTTTTTCCTCGCATAATAGCCGAAATATGTAAATTACCATAAAATAATAAAGAGTGCAAAATTAATTTGATGCAAGTAATATAAAACGGAAAAAAATATTTTTTTTATCTCACTTATATATTTCTACCACCTTCCTATGAAGTGTAATAGGAGTATACAACTTAAAGGCTTCAATGAGCAAACTATGACCCAAGCCATAAAAATTAATCGTAGTTCAAAAATAAATTGTGACTATTGTGCGAGGTTAGTTACATTTACCTACTTGTTATACTTATATAACTCTCTTAGTTGGGATATATCTCTGTTAGATGATAATTCATAATTATTCGATGAATAGTTAAATCATGTTTTGGATTGGTAGTTGGTGAATGATAAATACATATAATCTTTATATCCGTAAAATACAATACTATCTTAGGTGAGTTGTCTATTCAATGAGTAACACAAAATTTTTCCGGTAATGTGTGGACTTGAATGCATAAAGGCGAATCTCATAATTTAACGAAATTCAAATATTGAGTTAGATAAGTTATTACTGAAAATACTTTTGAACTCTTTTTATTAACTTTTCAAGTTGGATTATTAATTGAAATTAAAAAAAAAATAGCAATCATGAAACAAAAAGAAAAGATTCATGTTACGTTACAAAAAATATATATAATACATATATAAAATTTATGGTAGCTTAATTCATAAGTCCTTTATTAAATAATATTAATTAGCTGCATTAATTAAGTGATTTGTACTCCATTTAATAAGAAAAACGTATAGGTACTGTTTGTTTCCCAAAATCATTTTTTCTATTCCTTACTACTTCCAAGAGTCTAGGCTAAAGTTTTATGTTGAGTTATAAAGATCATAATTGTAAGTGATTATGTTTACTTTTAGGAAAATTAAATTTTTGGAGGTTAAATTATTTGTGTGTAATGTTATGTATTGTTTTGCTTTATTCAAGTATTTTCTCCCCGTATTTTTAAAAAATAGCTCATTTAGAATTAGATTTGCTCATATTTTTACAAAATCTCCTTATTTAAAAAAAAAAATAAGCAAAAATAAGCAATTATAGAATAAATTAAATACGAAGTGGGATATAGGATTAACCACTATCGCATGCTAGCTACGAACTTGATGCTCATAGAATATCTTATATTACTTTAATCAAATGTCACATATTCATATTCTAAAACATTATATGCATGACTTGAAGAATATATAAGTCCAATGCATCTAATATTAAGATAATTTCTCCATTCTATTTTTATGCAAAAATAATTAATATTAAAGAATAAAACAAAAAAAATAAATGATAAGAATAAGTGATTAATGACAAGAGAAATAAATTGAGATTACTGTCAGAATAGAAAAAAATGTATAATTAATAATATAAAAGTAAATAAAAAGCGGTGTAAATTAAAAGGAAAAGATAAAGCTTACCGATAGCATACATAGTTTGTTGACTCAAAATGTCCAATTTCCTCATCTTGTCAAGATACCTTCTATAGAATGTTTGAATCTCCTCCATTCGATCTTTATGTCTAATTCTTTCATCTATCTTCAACGGCCTCAAATCTTCTTCCACTCTTGGCGATTCCGATTCTTCTAATATTGTTGGTAGTTCACTTATCTTTAACTGTCTCATTTCCTTTTTCATTTGCCTAATCAATTCCCTTTGTTCCGTCATTTCTTCATTTTCTGACTCTCTTAACTCACTCATATTCATATTCACACAACAATCCTCATCAACAATCTCACTTGATAATTCATCATTTTCAATCTCGAATTCAGGTACTATCTCAGTATAAGGAGAATCAATATCATGATCAATCACAAATTCTTCTGATGATCTTGGATTATCTTGATCATAATCCACCCTAAAATCAGAATCATATTTATGAATGGTAGCCCAAAAATCATCACTATTTGACACACATGAATCAATTACTTCATTTTCTTCACTCGCTCCCTCACAATTATCATCATGAATGTTGATTTTATGAATAAGAGAAAAACCCGAAAAATCAATTTCAGGGGAACTATCATTTTGATCTAGAGAATATTGTTTAGGGGAAGATTCATTATGGGAAATCACAAAAATTTCTTGGACAGTAAAATGAATAGTTGGAGGAGGTTCTTCAATGAATGCACAAACACTATTTCTAGTGAAGAATTGATACTTATTTGTGTTACTACCATTACAAACACTTTCTACTTCACCCTCCAATTTGGGAATTTCTTTTTCCTCAATTTGATCAAAACCCATATTCTCTAATTCATTTTCACAACTATTTTCTTCAGATTTACTACAATGATCATCAAGAATTGATCCATTTTCCACAGATTTTGCTCCAGAAAACCTGCAATGAGAAACCCTAGTGAAATTCAATTAAAAAAAGGGTATTTTGAATTGGGATAAATTGGTACAACCCAGTAAAGGAGTATTACAAATTTACCTCAAAAAGTATCGGATAAGGAAACCAAAAACATGAATAATGAGGCTCCAAGGAAAAACCCAATTGGAATTTCCAGAAAAAAAAATATTTTTGAGCATGATAAGCAATTCTAGGATGGATTTGAAATAAGGGTTTTAGCCTTTTAGGGGTTTAAACCCAAGTAAAAAAAAAGAGGGGGGGGGGGGGGTTTTCCCATAGTTCTATTCTAAAAAAGCCATGAAAATTTCTCCATTATAAGATTAGAGAAAGGTGAAACGTAGTCATAACTTGACTTGAGGACATAAAAATTAACAAAAATTTTTGAAACAGCAATTTATAATTTGTAAGTGAGCGGGAAATGAAACCAGATTTTGAGAAGAAAATGTAGTCCTAGGAAAAATTGGAAAGAACATTAGAAATTATGCCAAGATAGTTGGAAGAGAAACTAATAAACTTTACAAGGAGAAGAAAATGAAAGCTTTCTGCAAATCAGGTGAGCTAAATAAATACTCTTGAGTCCCTAAGATTTTGCACCCCTATAGGCTATAATAGAGAAGGTAAAAACTACTCTTAATGTTAGTTAAATGAAGCTTCTATAAAAAATATTTACGAAAATTAAGAACACTAAAATCTATTTAGATAATGGACATAAATTGAATAATAAATTTATATTATAAATAGATAAATTTGACTTAGAAAAATTTGACTTGTATGAGTTACATCTTTTTAAGGACCTGACTAGGGATAGAGGTAGTTTGACGCGTCTTATTCATGTTTTTAGACTACTGATTCCCTCTTCGTTTATCCGTTGGTGTTCTTGTTTTTTGGCTTTTACTCGTTTCTATTATTATTATTATTATTATTATTATTATTATTATTATTATTATTATTATTATTATTATTATTATTATTATTGTTTTTATTTTTATTTTTATTTTTAACCATTATTTTTGCTTTATGTTATTTTATTTATTTACATTGTATTTATCTAGGTCACGCTTGTGAGATAAGATATAGGTTTGCGGAGTTAGCTTCAGTTTACACTCGGTACTACTCGTTGCAGAAACTTTTCTTTTTCTTTCTCGAGTTGAGGGACTATCTTGTCGCGCTTTTCTTTATGGGTATGAGTTGTCGTCTTCCTTTCCTCCCTAGATTCTGATCATAATTTTCTATGGATGATATAATGAAAGAAAATTTTCTTATAAAAACAATAAATAAAAGACTCAAAATAATAAATAAGAACTTTTTTAAGAAATGAAGGGAATAATAAAAAGCAAACATGGACGTGCCGTAGTTGCTTGACTAACTTTGTTGGTATTAATTTATCTTGGATGAGTGACTGTTATTGTTAGTTAGGGGGAGATACATTTCCCGCTAACACCATATGACACGTTGAACGGTTTATGCACGTTAATGAAATTGAGAACTCAGAAGAAAGAAAGTATTTTGGGTGGTGGGAATTTGTCTTCTTATGCTTTATAAAGGAGGTCAAAAAGGTTCCATTGAGGAGTGGACCAACTTCCTACAGTTTTTGCGGGGAGATCCGTGACAAGTACTCTTTTTATCCCGTCAATTTTTTTATAACTACTTAAATAATTAAATACATAATTTGTGCAAATATGGGAAAATATTTGTAAATAAAATAAAAAAGTATCTTAAATATGTCAATAAAAATTAATAAAAGAATATAGATCATTTAAAAAAAAAGTTAAAATTGGAGGAAAGAAAAAAAGTGAGGCAAATTTTGTAGAACATAGAGAACACTCTCTTTATCTTATGAATTTGCCTTGTTATTTTTATTTAATCTGGTTCCAATAAATTTTTCTCATTTTTATTTTTGGCTATGGTTCACACTCTTTTTTAAATTCATCCATAAAACCTCACAAACACACTCCTCACGTCACATTCTTTTAATAATGTCTTTTTATAATTGAATTCGTTGAACTAATTTCTTAAGTAGAATTCACTAATGTAGTGTTTGGAAACAAGTATTTCATTTCAAATTATAAATTTCAATTATGAAATCATAAATGAAGAATTTGAGAATGATAAGGTTTGGATAGTCATTTTCAAATTCTCAATTTTAACTACTTTAAAAACAATTGTGACATTTGATCAAAATCCAAGTTTAAACATTTTTAATTTGCCAAACAAAAATTTGAGCTAATTCCAAATTTCAAATGAAATCATTATTCCCAAAACATCACATACTTATTTGAAAAGTCGTTGATATGCATTTATAAACTTTCAAAAAGAGATTTTTTCGAAAAAAAAATCGTAGTTAGACTCTACCATAAGTTCAAGAATTTGAATCCAAACAAAGTCAGAGAATTTGACATTCGAATTCGAGTTGGAGGTAAAGGTAAAGAAAATCTCAATTTAATCTGAAATAAATTAAGAGCTTGTATAATCTGATTCGAATTCAATTTACTGTCATCTCTATCTCTATTCAAAAATTAACGTTATATAATTTTTCGTTGCGTACAAATATATATATATATATATATATATATATATATATATATATATATATATATATATATAGATATATATATATATATATATATATATATGTATATATATATATATATATATATATATATATATGTATATATATATATATATATATATATATATAATAACACATTTAGTTGCGTAAAACATTAAATGTAGCAATTAAATGGAATAAAGGATATATTTCTATACTATATCTATCCAATTTAGTTTGCTCCATTTAGAAATTAAATAACACAAAGATTAAGGATTTTTATATAGTGGATTAAAGTTGTAAAATATTTAAAAATTAGAGAAAATATAAAAAAAATAATGGGGTTATCTACAAAAATAATAAAAAAAAATTCACTAAAATAAATTAAAATAAAAAATATGTCAAAGAAAGTATTCAATAGTATGAGGATATATTGGCGGAAACTAAAAAGAAAGATGTTGACCCAAAGATGTTGACCCATAGGTCATAAATTACGTGATACTAATTTTAAAGACTTGTGGGCAAAAAATCTACGACATGATTGGCCATGGGACAAACACTAGTCTAAAGTCAATGACAAACTATTTTCATTCTCCCCCTTCTAATTCAAATATTTAACGTTTATAATTTTGCAAAAAATAATTAAATTTTTTACTCTACAAACTCTAACGAGTTGCAAATTAAAGAGCTCATACGTTTTAAACAAAAACAAGTTTTTTTAATAAGATCATCTTAGTTTTTTTTATAAGATCATCTTACTAAGAGACAAACTAATAAAATTAACTCATTTTTCTAATGTTCGCTTTATAATTGTAAGTAGACGCTTTAAAGTTATAAGCGATCACTCTAAGACTAGATCACCTTAAAACATTAAATATACATTAGACCAGTCCAATAAAAATAATATCGCTGTGAAACCGTCTCATTTAAAAATTTAAGAACAAAAAGTAGTGATTAAAAATTTAAAATTATTAAAATTGGGAATCCAAATCAATTTTAAATTTATAAAAGATGACATAGTAGTTTTTTAAAAAAATTCAAACACCATTTAAGCACATAAAGTTAATAAAAAATTTCAAACTCTTAAATTAAAATATGTTCTTTAAAATTTGGATAGAATTAAAACCTATACTCATCTCTAACTACTCCCTCCGTTCTTAATATTGATATTTTACAAAGTTTATTTTTTATAAAGCTTTTTATTTTGTGACATGTTTTTGGACCACAATGAGCTCATTTGCCAAATCAATATTTTACTACAAGAAAATTCCATATTTACAATTTTACCCCAAAAAGTAACATGACTCCCTTTTTAACGTGTACCTCTACTTATTGAGTTTTATAAGACTCTTTTCATTTTTATCCCTCAATAATTGCAAAGATTTTCAAAGTACTTAATCTTGACTCCCAATAAATTATAGGGTTTATTGATAAATGGTTATTAACTGAAATTGTTTTTTGGTGTTGAGCAACTGAAAATATTTGTTGATAAGTCAATTATTTAAGCTAGTTATTTTGGCTAGTTATTAAGGATATTTGGTAAAAATTATTTGTTGGTTGTAGTTTATTTATTAGAGAAAAAAATATGCCAAAAGGGCAAAAACCAATGAAAAAAACTAATATGAATATCTTTTAAGTTTTAGCATAAAAGCTAGCTTTTTAGTAGTAAAGCTATCTTTTCAGTAGTAAAGTTAGTTTAAAAGTCATTTACCAAACATATTTTTAACTATTTGACCAACCAAAAAGTCAAAACTAAAATTCAACAAAAAAAAACTAATAGAAAATTACTTTCTAAATACCCCTAAATCTTTTAAGAATTTATTTCTTTTTTTTTTCTTTCCATATTTCAATTGGAATTCATATTATATCGTCATAATATGTACTCCCTACGTTTTATTTGTTTTTCTCATTTACTTTTTTGGGAATTCTAATGCAAAAACTTAAAAGTCAAATAATTTTAAGAAAAAATTATCTATAATAATCCAACCTAAGACCGAATGGCTAATTATACTCAATTAATTGTAGCTAAATAAGCGTAGGTAGATGTTAATTTTTTTTTGTAGTAAATAAAATCATGTATAAGTTAAAAGGAAAATAAATACATAAAAAGTAAAGTTTATATCATTACGTAGTTACAAAAATTTACTACTTCATATGATTATACATAGGAATAAACTAAGAATCTCAAAATTATTAAGGTAAAGTAATGATGGAAAACTAAAAATTAAAAAAAAAAAAAAACAAAAGTAATGATGGAAAACTAAGAATCTCAAATTGAACTAAAAAGGTAAACTAAGAATCTCAAAATCTATGGCATTGTATTCATAAGTATTATGTTGAGTATATTTGACATATTAATTGTAAAAGAAATTTGATTTACATTTTTATAACTTATATTTATCTTTCAAAAAAATTTATAAAGGACATAAGTTTTTTATTTTAATTTTTTTATATATGAATTGGAAGGAATTATTGAAAGCATGAAAATGGTTTGAATAGGGGGTATTTATTTAAGGATCTTACTCATGAGCCTCTTAGGGACATTTATTAATAAGGATACAATCATATACTCTATCTAATATTACCTTTGTCTTTATGAGAAAACACCGTCAAATGATACTTTCTTATAAGGATAGAATGAGTACATAAAATTTAAAATCTATCACCAAACCAGTTTTAAAATATATTATATTATTTTTTTCTTTAATTTTAATTTTCTTATTTATTCTTTTAAATATGTTATTGTTATTCAATTGAAAATTGAAATAATATCTTGATAATGACGTTTATATAACTAATATTCCCTTCAATTCTTTTAAGTTGTCTCATTTAGTTTTGGCACACTATCTAATGCACTAATTCAAGTTTAAATATCTCTAATTATGTATAATTAAAAACTATAAAAATTTGATATCAATAAAATTTATGTTGAGACGAATCAAATAAGATCTCACTTGACTATATTTTAACGTTTAAATTAAAAATAAAATATAAATTAAAAGTAATCGTTGAAAAATGTCAAAAACTAAATGAAACAACTAAAAAAAATAAAAGGGAGTACATATTAGTGTCAACTGCAATGATCAACAATTATTACTATGCAATATTGATAAAATTGCATTATAATTAATGGTGAATAATATCATCCATTTCCAATTAATACAATAAACATGCAAATATAAAAATGTAGAAATATAATCTATGACATTATTATAATTATAATTATTATTATTACTTTACCAAAGTAAATTTTATAAAATGGTAGAAAAAAAAAGCCAAAGCTTTACATTTCAAGCCGCTGCACCACACTCGAAATAATCTTTATCATTATTATTATTATTATTATTATTATTTTGATTAAGCATCAATAGTGAAGAGAGGATTAAGATAAACAGTGCCTGACAAAATCCTCTGTAAGACCAAAGAAGCTCGAACCACATCAACACCGGCTAAAACCGAGCAATTGGCAATGGGAGTTTCAGTGATTAATGTAAGCCGACTAATATCATTAATAAGCTGATTAATTTCCGTAATTGGTTCAAGAAATATGGCGCCTAACGTAAAATTTATAAAGAGGTTCCCATTTGATGAGGTTTGGGCCACAATATTTGTCCCGGGCCGCCCGCCGTCTGTCACCGTAACTTTAACGTTGCTAAGAGGCGGCGCAGTGACGTCACCCGTTATATTGCGTGAGCAATGAAGTGTAGCTTTGATAACGCCGTTAAGTGCGTTTAAGTTGACGGCTTCAGTATTGACAGCTAAACTGAGGAAAAGTGCTGCTAAAACAAAGGCGGATGATATTTTAGTGGCCATTTGTTTTTGATTATTTATGGTAAGTTATTACATGGTGCAAAAGGTGGCTATTTATTTATAGTAAGTTAGTAGCGTATTGCTTATTATAGTAAGGCTTAAAGTGTAATTATATTTTAAGTGGAAGAAATGAAGATGTACTTGTTGAAGTTTAAATATTCTTTTGTCCAACTTGTAATATATTCTCGTGCCTTCTAATAATGTGTTATGTACTCCAACAAGTTACTATTTAGATTTCACTATATTTTTGCTTTTTAAATTATTTAAGAATGTAATGATTTTATCGTTATTATTCTAACACTTGAATTTCCTCCCGTTCTTTACGATTTTGGTTTAATGAAACCAAAATCGTAAAGGACGGGAGGAAATTCGGTTGTTACAATTATACAAAATAAATATTATAAAAATACATAATTATATCTAGCGTGAATTAAATAAGATTATATTTGAGCATATTTTAGCTTACAAATAAAAAATAAAATATAAACTAAATTAATTAATGAATAATATCAAAAAGCTAAGAATGATTTGCATATACAGTGTTAGCAAAGAAAAAAAATTCCTATTTTAGTGCTCATTGAAAAAAATTTCTCAAAGTAGAGTTCATATAGATGAGGTTTGACACCTAAGCTACTTTATTTTTGGTTTAAAACTTCCAAATTTCAATGTGAGCTAAAACAATTGTTAGAATATTTTTTTTAGGGATTGAAGATTCTTTGAAAGTATCTTGGATTTGCAATAAAAAAAAGAAGTAAAAATCACTTTTCTTGATATTCCTATAGCTAGCCAAAAATAGTTGATGCATTCGAAACTTGGATCAATCTGAGTAAACTAACAGTAAAAACTAAAGAAGAAAATATATAATGAACATTTGGATATAATATTATTGTTGGACATTGATTTATTTTTTACAAAAATTTAATAACAATTTTAACTCCGTCTCATCAATTCAAAATAATTCTTAGTATTGGTTATCAAAATTACTCTTACAATTGGTATACCCTTCCTCATAATGACCCAATTTTTTTATGCATCTTTTTAAAATGCTCTCGATTGTTATAGTAGAAAAATAATTCGAATTATTTTCAGAATATCACTCCATTAATATAGATTATTTTGAGTTAATCACTACTATGAATTGTTTAAAGTAGATAAATAAAAATTGATATTTTTATCAAATTTTCCATGTTTCTATTGGGAAAATTTTTTTAATAAAGTAAATAAATAAGTGAACTGTTTAACGTCGTCTTAAATATTTTACTCATGCAATCCTAACTATTTTTTTTCTAAATTCCCTAACCCATTTAATTAAATGATATTTTTAGACATATATAAAGGTGAAAGATGACTTTTAATTCTTTGATACGAATTTGTATATACCAATTTTTTGACATATATTTTTAGACATATATTGTATCATAATTGATTCTATATATCACATGCTATATGATGTATATACCCATTTTCGATCTAATTTTTACGTTTGAAGTTTCCAAATCAACTTAAGATAAATTGTTTAAATTTCTTTCCCCTATAAAAAACTATTTTAGAAAATAAGTTTTATTGAGGACTTGAGAATGTATTATTTTCTTTATTAATTCTACTTATATCTACTAGTCTTTTGGTTCACAATAAGCTTTGAAGACTTCAAAGCAAAATTAAAATAGCTTAGTAACATGAATACCATTTTGGAAAATATTTTTAAATGAGCACCATAATAGGAATTTTTTTTGTGTTTCAACTCCATTTAGACAAATCATTCAAAAGCTAACTGTTGTAAAAAATTAAAGAGAGAAAGAGGGGGAGTAATAGTACATCTTTTATTCTCTATATATGAATTGTTTGTGTTCTCCGTGTCTTCTCTCTAGAGAGAGTACGGGTGTGATATGTCTGTTATCTTTTTTTTCTTTGAATTCTGTTTTGTGTGGGATACTGGGTTGTTGATTATGAATATGAGTATATGAATTGATTCTGTGAAGAAAGTTTACGTAATTAATTCCCATTTGCCTATATAATTAATTTGTAGAGTAAATAGCATTGACTTTATTGATTGCATGGTCGGCTATATAGGTGAAATATTGTTTGAAGGTGTAAGAATAATGGAAAAGAAAAGTATGGGCATTATTTAGTTAGAGTTGGCAGTTCCACCACCCCATCCTCACTAATATTTTCCATCATTAACAAGATTGGTCATGGGTGCATTGTATGCTATCCACATTGTTTAAAGATGTACCTAACATCATCTTTAAACATTGAGCAAAACTCGAATGTGATATGTGTGTGAATAGGTGAACTTATGTAGCATGTAGATGAATGAATGTATGAATGTATGAATGTGTGATGAATGTAACTGAAAATTCAAAATGAATTGTAACCTAAAAAGACTACATGGAGTTAGAATGATGGACACCATAGAGGGGTGAATGCTAAGATAGAATGATAACGACAAGAGTTTGAGTCACGAGATTTTAATTAAGTCAGAGCAAGACAAAATACATGTAGTTTAGTTTTAGAACAAACGGGATATCGAGAGTCACTATAAAGCT
This sequence comes from Amaranthus tricolor, assembly GCF_026212465.1. NCBI lineage: Eukaryota > Viridiplantae > Streptophyta > Magnoliopsida > Caryophyllales > Amaranthaceae > Amaranthus > Amaranthus tricolor. The sequence goes on along the minus strand of NC_080054.1, from coordinate 16,172,376 downwards.
CGTTTTAAGTCGACGTTTCAAACACCTCGAGTCCATATTTCAGAGTAGTAGAGACATACAACAAGATGTGATGCAATTATGAAGAGCTCACAATCCAATGTCAAATTAAAACATAATTGCATCATGGCATTAGCAAAGCCCATTGAACCTCCACGTATTAAACCTAACAAACATACTGATCATGGCTTGAATGAAGGAGATCAACTTCAAGATAGCCTAAGCATGAACATGGAATCAAGGCAAAGACAAGAAAGAGCACAAGGAAGCTTCTCAACGGACGTTAGGCTGAACAGAAAGCTGATTCAATGCATTCAAGCAACAGAACAAACAGAACACCAGTCTGACGACCAACCCCCCTTGCGAACCATGAAACGCCTAACTTGGTGCACGTATGAGCAAGGGAAACGGAGGGATGTCATCTTTAGACAAGAAACAAGAAGTCAAGACTTAGAAGTAACATGGAGGACCCTCACAGAGCCCACAAAGACAGCTGCAAGGTCGTGTGCTCACCAGTTGGTTGATAAAGGCTGATCAGTTTGTATTTCATATTCTGTTTAATGTTTGTTTTGTTTGCACGTGTTTAATTAATAAGGCACGGGATAGTTAAGTTGTTAAACTTCCCAAAACTAGCCGTTAACAAAGCTCTATATAAAGGAGCAACCCCCTTGTATCATAGTTCAGTTGTTAATTAATAAAAAAGTTCATTCAGTAATTGAGAGCAATTACAACTCTGAGTATCATCTTTGTGAGTGAAGCAAGGGAAATATTCAGCCATTTCCACGAGGGTTGAGAGAGTGAATCTCGACTTTAGTGTGAGGAGGAGGCCAGGAACCGAGTGAAGGTTCATTGTCTCCATCCACGACATAGAACCATTCATCCGAATTGTTCTTGTCACCCTTCTGTTTTCATACAAAACAGAAGGTTTGGGTTGTTCTGCGTGTGTCAAGAGTGGTCTTGGCAACGTTCTTGAAGGCATATAGCGGGTTCTTGGATCATTCCACTCCATACTCGCATCAATTGGTATCAGAGCAAGGCTGTAGAGGAGGGACACGATCAAGAGGAGTCAAGGAAAGCAGGTAATCAAGATCACATACACGGCTGGTAAGAACAATCTGGAAAATCAGGTATTGTGCGATTTTTTTCAATTTTCACGAATACAGGTACGAATTCAGTCTTATACTTTCATAATTCGATCTTTCTTTGTTAATTACTCATTTGTGATTAAGTAATACGTGTTATATCTTATCATTATATGAATTTGAAGGTGGAATGAAAAAATTCTGAAATCTGATTATCGCATGATTGAATGTGCATCAATTGATTTTCTGAAAAATTTGTTTTGAGTCATTAAACCTATCAAATTTGGTCGACTAAATCAATTGAATTCAATTCTTAAATGTCCTAAATGCATACTCATTGAAATTTGAATGCAATTGCGATTTAACTGTTCGAACATTGAGTTTTCGCTGAGAACACTGACATGTGCGATTTTGATTCTTGTAATTCGATTCTTTGTTTGTTGTAGATGTAATATCTGATAGGAATTGGATAGAATTGATTGTAAATCATTGAGTATTACGTTTTTCTTTCAAAGATTGATCATAACAATCTGATTTGTGAATTTTTTTTGAAAACAAATTAGGGTTTGCATTTGTTTTTGCGTTAATTGTCTGAAGCAATTAATATCATTAGGTTAATCATTGAATTCATGTGCGAAATTTGTAATCCATGATATCACATTCTCGGTTTTTCATTGCATAATCACATTTAGAAACAGAAAACCAAGTTAGGGTCAGAATTCCTTTTGTTGCCCAGAAATTCGTGTGCATTGGTCACTTTTGTGAGAAATTTTGTTCTTCTTTTTGTGTGATTTGATAAAATTGATTCTAATCAAGAGATTTTGGTGTAAAAATTTCAAAGAATCTATACTATAAGTTTCTGGGTGCTTTCCTCTTGCTGCTGTCAAAAGACATTAAAACCATCTGTGCTGTATTGTTGTGCATTCATCCTTGTTTCTGAAAATTTTGCTGTTTAAGAAGTTCTTGCATTGTGGTATTGAGAACATCATGAATATGGATGAGAGGTTTGCTGAAATGGCTCTTGCCATCCAACAACTCGCACAAACCATGAACAGAATGCAGATGAACCAACAAGAAAGGGTAGCACCTGCACATAACAATGAAAGAACCACAGAAGACAAAACCCTTAGATTGGATGTCTTTGATTTTGGAGGAACAACACATAATCCCGAGGATTACTTGGAATGGGAGGCTGGACTGGAGAGATACTTTGAGTTCAAAGAAACTTCTGAAGAACAGCAATACAAGTTGGCAAAAATCAAGCTAACCAAGCTAGCTGCCATATGGCTTGAGGGAATTCAGAAGCAACGAAGGAGGGAGGATAGGGAAAGGATTAACACCTGGACCAAGCTTAAGAAACACCTTCGAAGGAAGTATGTACCTTCATCATATCGACAAAATCTCTTCGTGCAATGGAGTACACTCAAGCAAGGAAGCAAAACAGTGGCTGACTATATACAGGAGTGGGCGAAATTATCCGTGCTCTGTGATGTGAATGAACCAGAGGAAATGAAGGTGGGTAAGTTCATAGGAGGCTTGAGAGAGGATTTGAGGGAGAAGCTTGAAGTGATGCAGCACTTGACTCTCGATACAGCCTGCGACAGTGCATTAACCTATGAAAAGTACTCTAAGAAAAAGACTACCTGCGCACAGCCATTCGAAGCAGCACCATCTAAACCACAGCCAGTAGGCAGTACAATACGAGAGGGACCAGGTACTGGGCTGCACAACAGAACCTCACATGCAGCAGCATCAAACAAAACCAGGGACAGTGTACCTATGAAGGATGTGATGTGCTTCAAGTGTCATGGTCATGGACACTATAGGAATGAATGCCCTAATGCACGAGCCTTCACAAACATAGAGTGGACTGAGATACACAGCAGGGAGAGAGGGCCGAGAGCTATGCTAGTGGCCAAGGACGGGGAGGAGAAGGTCATACTACCACCTACACCTGCAGATGAAACCGAGGGCTCTTACGTACTAACCAACCTGGGCACACTTCAAAGAACAAAGCCAGGAGATACTGAGAGCAGTGAGTCAGAGGAAGAAACCATTGAACGCATATATCCAGAGGAAGGTAGCTACCACCTGCTTATACGAAGAAATTTCCATGCCACGCCAAAGGAGAAACAGGAAGACCAAAGGGAGAGTGTGTTCCAAACCAAATGTAGTGTGCAGGAGCAAGTATGCAACCTCATGATCGATGGAGGAAGCGAGACCAATTGTGTGAGCAATCAGCTGGTGCAGGACTTGAGATTGAACACCATTGAACACCCTAATCCATACAAGTTACGATGGTTAGGCAAAAGGGCTGAAGGATATGTGAAGAAGCAATGTTTAGTCAGCTTTGCAATTGGTTCTTACAATGATGAAATGTTGTGTGATGTAGTGGACATGAATGTGTGCCACATACTGTTGGGAAGGCCCTGGCAGTACGCTAAGCATTCTATACATAATGGGTATACTAACGTCTACACCATCCGACATGAAGGGAAACTAAAGAACCTTATTCCCCTACCTTCATATAAGACCATTGCTACCACTACGAAACAGAACAAAGCAAGTTGTGCCTTGACTAAAGTTGGAAGCTGCAATGAAACTCAGAAGGAGAGAGAACCTGTGCATCTATTCACGAAGAAAACTCATGAGAATCAAAACCAACAACAATCCACAGCCTTAAAGTCAGTAGTAAATGAGGCAGTAGAATTGAATATTACTAAACCATTGATTGATGATGTTGCTGAGCGGGACAAACTGCATCACGAAAGTTCAATTGCATGTTGTGAAGTAAGTGGTTTTTATTTCATAAACGACATGATTACTGATTTTTCTGTTTGTTGTAGGTACCATACAGATGTTGCACAACAAGCTGTAGGAACATTACAACTACTAGGCATAGACGGAAGGACTCACACCAAAGCAAAGGAACAATACAGTACCAAAGCAGCAGGTGACAACAAGCGAAGGAAGCTGCAGAATAGAACTTTGACTTGGAACCTCCTGACTTGCTATGGAATTTCGAAAGCTTTCAACGTGGATGACTACAGACAGCATAAGGGCAACGCAGAATTGAGGACAATTCTGTTTAAAGAAGGAGGGATTGATGCAATTATGAAGAGCTCACAATCCAATGTCAAATTAAAACATAATTGCATCATGGCATTAGCAAAGCCCATTGAACCTCCACGTATTAAACCTAACAAACATACTGATCATGGCTTGAATGAAGGAGATCAACTTCAAGATAGCCTAAGCATGAACATGGAATCAAGGCAAAGACAAGAAAGAGCACAAGGAAGCTTCTCAACGGACGTTAGGCTGAATAGAAAGCTGATTCAATGCATTCAAGCAACAGAACAAACAGAACACCAGTCTGACGACCAGCCCCCCTTGCGAACCATGAAACACCTAACTTGGTGCACGTATGAGCAAGGGAAACGGAGGGATGTCATCTTTAGACAAGAAACAAGAAGTCAAGACTTAGAAGTAACATGGAGGACCCTCACAGAGCCCACAAAGACAGCTGCAAGGTCGTGTGCTCACCAGTTGGTTGATAAAGGCTGATCAGTTTGTATTTCATATTCTGTTTAATGTTTGTTTTGTTTGCACGTGTTTAATTAATAAGGCACGGGATAGTTAAGTTGTTAAACTTCCCAAAACTAGCCGTTAACAAAGCTCTATATAAAGGAGCAACCCCCTTGTATCATAGTTCAGTTGTTGATTAATTAAAAAGTTCATTCAGTAATTGAGAGCAATTACAACTCTGAGTATCATCTTTGTGAGTGAAGCAAGGGAAATATTCAGCCATTTCCACGAGGGTTGAGAGAGTGAATCTCGACTTTAGTGTGAGGAGGAGGCCAGGAACCGAGTGAAGGTTCATTGTCTCCATCCACGACATAGAACCGTTCATCCGAATTGTTCTTGTCACCCTTCTGTTTTCATACAAAACAGAAGGTTTGGGTTGTTCTGCGTGTGTCAAGAGTGGTCTTGGCAACATTCTTGAAGGCATATAGCGGGTTCTTGGATCATTCCACTCCATACTCGCATCAAGATGTGACTTATAGAATTAAGTACGGATGACAAAAATAAAACGTGACTTCTAGAATATTATGTGATTGATGTGTCCTTGTAGTGAAAGGGCATATTTATCTAACAGAACCGACACTACTAAATGAATTCAAATGTTGATCTTTTAGAAAGGATCATAGTAGAAAGAGAAAATTTGAATCAAATAAGCAAAATTATATAAAAGATTTTTAAACTAGACATGGAGGAAATTATTTTCTTAAATAAGCACGAAATTTGTAACACCCCTAAATTTCCAACCCCTTAAACGAAACCAAAAATCGTGAAGGAAGAGAGGAAATTCGGGTGTTACATAAAAAGAAAAGGGAAAGTAATTAAAATAAACGCTAAAGATTAATTAAAAAGGTGGGTAAGTGGAAATTTCGGCAACATCTCGATTAAAACTGAGGGTGTGACACGGATATATAAATGATTAACATAACTACACTAATCTAAGGCTTTTAATGCCTTTCAAAATATGTCACGACGGAATGAATCATCGTCGGCTTCTCAAATCATCAACTCTAACAAGGATCGTGGTTCCAGTATTAACCCATCGATTTGACGGAGAGCAAAGGAGTATTCTCACTACTATACATCCAAAAACAACGCAGCGGAGCTATGGATCATACAAGGAGTCATATGGCTCCATATGAAAGGAATTATACAATCCCAAAAGAAAACTTTACAAGTATATAGATGCTACATGCATTAGGCAACTTGTACACAATTGTTACGACCGTACTCCGCTCTTTTCCCCAATGCAATGCAAAAGAAGCTCCTATACCTGTCATGTCAAGCTATGATCCTCCTGCTACTCAACATAATGACCATAGTCAGATGTGTCATAGCAGGAACATCATAGAGAGTCATGAACAAACAACAACAAACGCATACACGTCAGTAATTAATGAACTTATAACAATTAGAGTCATGGAACAAAACTGTAGACAACGATATAGTATGGCAATAACAAGTCTATCCATCTAAACACCTCTATTTACTCATGATTTCTCTTTTAAACTACTAATCTCTCGAACTATATTCAAAGGTAGTGAATCTTTTCTCAATTCATGGCATAGTGACACGACCAAGGGCGTTATCGGCCACCCAGCGCCCATCGCAAAGTATGAGCTCATGCCCCCTCCAGCTGACCCTCTCGGGTCCTACCTTCGGAAAAAACTAACACACTGGGGTACTAAACCAGTGAAGAGGCCACCATATTGGGGTTTGCAAGGCCCGCATGGTAACATCTCGGTCAAGGGGCGGTATCGGCCACTCGGCGCCCAATGACCCACGCATGCTCATACCCCCCTTACGGTGGTCCCGTTAGACCTCACCTACGGGACTACTAAATCAACCAGACATAATCCAGTTGAGTTATGCCAACTAATCATAAATCAAAGTTCAATAAGTAGGAAATCACTTCGATACCACACACAACCATGGTGCGTTCTCTACTATTTAGAAATCTGTTCTCATAGTCTCCTAATGCTTTCATTCTACTTGTCTATATCACTATTATGACTATTTACTAGCATGGTTTACTTTCTGGCGTTCTATAATTCTAATGCGATATATATAATCATGTAATATTGATAATACTTTGAAATGATGAATATAATAATTAATTACTGCGTGTACGTACCTGCAAGCGTCACTGCACGACCACAAGTTACAAAAATCACCCGACTAAGGTTCTATTTTCCTCTTATGAAGTGGCACCTATATAAGTTATGAATAGAACTAATAAGTTCCCTTAATTATTTTGTCATACCAGCTAAAAGCCAAAGTAACCACTATCATCCATTCACGACAAGTTTTCAATTACTTCTAGCACATACGCATCCCATTCAACACCAAGCATAATCGTCAATTCAACAATAACACAAGTCTTTCCATCAACAAAAAATAAAAGGATTATGTCAATTGTTTCATTGCACCAGCTAACTTTGAGTTATAACGATTCACATTATCTTAAAATAAAACTACGATTCACACTTAAGTCTCACAATGTTAGTGTAGTGCTATGACGACAAGAACGAATCTTAAGGTTATCGCATTGCAATATCATTTATTATATCCTCCAAGGTTAGAAAGAACTAAAATCAAGACATCATAACAAGTAACTTTAATAATTCTCAACAAGTTGACACTATGTTCATGGCCTTACTAATATCATTTAATTATAACTTCAATAACCTAAGGAAAGTACTTGTAATCAACATTAATAATTTCTTTTACTTCAACAAGGTCAATTAAGACTACCATGCCTAACAAAACTCCCACATTCAACACAAATAAAGTTACTCATGTACTAAGACACCATCAAAATAGCACACAACCATTATTTTCATTCATACTTCAAACTCTAAGTCATAAATATGTTAAACTTATCAAACACACTCTTACCCACAAAAAGATTCAATGAAAATAATACAAAGTTGAACACTTTTCGTTCATATTTCAAAAACCCAATTCATAAGTACATTCAAATCATCAATCAAATTCTTACCCATAACAAGATTCAATGAAATTAACACAAAATCAACACCAAACTCATAAGCCTTTATAAAATTCTAATTAGATACTAGGAAGATTAGTTAGAGTAAACTTGAGAGGCTTACAATGGGGCAATTAAAAAAAGGAGTGAAGACTAGGTAGTTGTGGAGGATACCACGCGGCTGGACCGTGGCTGCTGGTGGCGGCAGCCTTCACGGCAGTATGGGAGGAGCAAGCTGGCGGCAGTAACACAACACGTTGGGAACCGGCTGCTGCTGCCATGTCTGTGCGTGGGGGAGAAAGGAGAGAGCTGTGCTGCGTGGCTGCTTGTGGAGGAGAAAAAGGCGTGGCCTTGCTGCAGGTGGTGGTCACGGTGGAAAGGAGGAGCTGCTTGGTTGTTTGAGGGTTGAACCGTGAGTGAGAGGGAAAGGAATTGAGAGAGGGAAGAGAGGGAATGGGAGTGACGGCTAACCTTAAGTATTTAGGGTTTAATGGGTTTTTATCCTTGTTGTTATTACTATTAACATTATTATTATTATTATTATTATTATTATTATTAGGTTTATTTATTTATTTTTATCTCGATTTATTTTCTTGCGAGACCCAACTAAGAGACTCACCTTCGTGGGCTCACACATTTTAATAAAATAATCATTTTGATTCGAATATGAAAGAAATTTATTAAAACTAATTTAGAAATAATTTAATATAATTGTAAAATCTTTAAAAGTTATTAAAATTATTAATAATTACGTTATTAAAATCTCGGGGTGTTACAGAATTCCCAAAGCTATGGTTTGGTTTTATTCCCTGTTAGTAACAACAAGCAAAGACTAAGGTCAATAAAAGTAAAGACTTTGTTTGTTGTTAGTAACAGTGAACAAAGATGTTAGTCAATAAAAGTCAACATCTTTGTTATCACAAGATGTTTGACTTTTTTTGATCAGTATCTTTGTTCGCTGTTACTGATGCATTTTATAAATTGTTCCAAAATCATTTTAATTCATTTCCCTGAAGGTCAAACAAGGTCAAACCCCTGTTCGTTGTCAAATGTTTGACCCTGTTTGACCAGAGCTTCCTTTGTTCGTTGATAGTACAGCAAACAAAAAGTCTTGACTTTTTTTTCATCACAGAGCTTTATTCGCTGTTACTAATAGCGAACAAATGCAAACCTCAGCTTTGGGAATTTCGTGCTTATTTTGGGAATTAAGTTTCCCTCATACCTTTTAAGATTTAATTATATAAATTTTCTTATTTAGTTCAAATTTTCGTTGAAAGATAGGAGTAGAAGAAAGACAAATTATTCAATGGATGAGTGGGCATCACTAGTGGAAAAAAACGTATTTGCTGCTTATCATTTGCTGCGGTTTTTGTATATACGCAGCAATAACTAGAAAAAAGAATTAGAAAAAAAAAGAACCCTTAATTGCTTCGGTTTTGTGCCTTGACTGCAGCAAATACACATGTGCACCTTCAATTGCTGCGGTTTGTTTCATGCCCGCAGCAAATAAAGCTTGCAATTGCTTCGGTTCTTCACCACCCGCAGCAAATAACAAATAATCCTTAAACCTTAATTGATTCAGCAGCATTAATTGCTGCGATTTATCCTATTGACCGCAGCAAATAGGGTTCATAATATAAAACCCTTAAGCTTCTGTTCTCTCGCCTTCTCTTAAGCTTCTGTTCTCTTCTTCATTCCTTCATTCCATTCCAGACGCACAAACCTTCGTTCCATTCTCACTCCTTCGTTCATTAACTTCAAACCCACAAACGAACAACAGTAATTCCTTCATTCTCCTTCGTTCCATTCCAGATTTCGAACGCAAAAACCCTTCGTTCCATTGTCCTTCGTTCATTAACTTCAAACGCGTTCTTGTTCATTATCGTACTGCTCTTTCATAAACAGTACTGCTCTTGTTCATCATCATTT